>NC_092158.1:4578538-4708538 GCF_045791955.1 Oncorhynchus clarkii lewisi | reverse complement strand
CTGGTCCAGGTTCTATTTAAGAGTGTCTGGCCCAGTGCTCCTGTTGTCTTGATACATGTGGAGAGTCAACACCTTTAGTGGCCTCTCCCCACTTGATTTCTTGAAAAACAAATCTGATTTCGCTGTTTTTTTTTTCCAGCACATTTTGGTTTGCTTCCTGTAAGTTTGGTGTGGGTTTTTCTTTGATTTGCCTCTTCCTTGGCAAACGTTCTATTTATACAAATAAAGGCATTTTAATTAATTATATGAAGAGGGCCTTGGTCCTCCTTTCTTTTTGATGGCCAATTCACCCCTTTTGACAAAAGAGCACCTTCTGTCTACCAAAATGTACCTTAGTAGCGCTTCCCTTCCTCCTCTTTCTACTATTCAACATGTTTAGTTGATTCCCTACTTAAAAAAGGGTAAATAAAAACATATTTGGACTAGAATGAGGCTCTACCTGGGCCTCCCTCCCTATTGTTCCTTCCAGTGATGATTCACCCTTCACCCGCTTCATAACTGATCTGTAGATAATCGTCACAAAGCCTCGGTCTACCAGTAGCCTATGCGAATTAGGGAGCCAAAATGAACGTCTCTCTCACGGACTGACGAGACTGTCTGGGACAAGCCCCGACATCTTATGAAGTCTAAGAAATCATTTGGTTTTACTTGTCCAGAAGTGATAAAGGGCTAATAAAGGGCTAATAGGAGATCGACTTTATTCAGTTTGATACCTTTTATAAAACTAGTCAACACTTGCTGTTCAGTTTTCAATCAACACACAGTAAATAGCCTACTGTGCCATGACTCCGCATGGCAGGCTATGAGAAACACGAGAAAGAAAATGAAAAAGTGTCAAACAATAATTATTCTATCAGAATAAATTATTGTTACCACTTACATCACGCTCTGTTATTTAGTCTTATGGCTCGAGGGTAGAAGCTGTTCAGGATCCTGTTGGTTCCAGACCTGGTAAATCGGTACCGCTTGTCGTTTGGTAGCAAAGAGAACAGTATGACTTGGGTGGCTGGATCCTGACCATTTTTAGGGCTTTCCTCTGACACCGCCTGGTATAAAGGTCCTGGATGGCAGGGAGCTCGGCCCCAATAATGTATTGGGTTGTAGGCAGTGTGGTGTCAGGACAACAACCTCTCCCTCAACGTCTTGCGGACGTTGAGGGAGAGGTTGTTGTCCTGACACCACACTGCTAGGTCACTGACGACCTCCCTATAGCCTGTCATCATTGTTGGTGATCAGGCCTACCAGTCGTGTTGTCAGCAAACTTAACTTTAAGTGAGCATTATTTTAATTGAGCTCATCACTAAGCTAAGGACCCTGGGACTGAACACCTCTCTTTTTTTTTTGCAACTGGATCCTGGAATTCCTGCCGGGCCGTCCCCAGGTGGTGAAGGTAGGCAACAATACATCCGCCATGCTGACCCTCAACACCACACTCGACTCCAACACCATCATTAAGTTTGCTGACAACACGACTGGTAGGCCTGATCACCAACAATGATGAGACAGGCTATAGGGAGGTCGTCAGTGACCTGGCAGTGTGGTGTCAGGACAATAACCTCTCCCTCAACGTCCGCAAGACAAAGGAGAGTTAATAATAATAAGTTTGCATAAAACTATTTAATCTATTTTAGAATAAGGCTGTAGCGTAGCAATGTCAAAGTGAAGGGGTCACCGTTGGGATGGTATTGGCCAGGTGATGAGCTGTCCCTGCTTTCCTCCAGATGTGACGCTTGGCATTCAGGCCAAAGAGTTCAATCTTGTTTTCATCAGATCAGAGAATCTGGTTTCTCATGGTCTGAGAGTCCTTTCAGGTGCCTTTCGGCAAACTCCAAGCGGGCTGGAGATAGAAGCAGAATTGGTCAGGAGCCTGTAAGACAGCTGCTGTCCAATGCAGCGCCATTATTGTCAGCCTTACCACTGAACTCAGCAGAGGAGGTGACCAGACAAGGAGGCGCCACGACCAATGCCATAATTACAGTCACATAAAAACAGACACACCTCTATCCTGAAACTAATGTCTCCAACTGGTAGGTTATTCCCTACCAAGTAAAACGGTAATACCATACACAAAGTATAATCCCCCCCCCCCCCCCCCCCCAATTGATACTTGTTATGAGTCATGGGATAGGCACACTAAGTTGGAATGAAGATCTATACATAGTATACAGACTGACCTCACTGCAGAGGATAGGTTACTGGTGTGTCAGTGTCGGAGAGTATTGCTCAATGTCCTCTGTTGTAAGACTGATCTGAGCTGTGAGAACAGCAGAACACAGGACAACTTTACAGGTTAATTTTTCATTCCTTTTTTCAGCTTTCTACTGCTGTCTAGTCAACACAGACACACTGTGATATAGGCCATTACTGCTGTCTAGTCAACACAGACACACTGTGATATAGGCCACTACTGCTGTCCAGTCAACACAGACACACTGTGATATATGCCATTACTGTTGTCTAGACAACACAGACACACTGTGATATAGGCCATTACTGCTGTCCAGTCAACACAGACACACTGTGATATAGGCCATTACTGCTGTCTAGTCAACACAGACACACTGTGATATAGGCCATTACTGCTGTCTAGTCAACACAGACACACTGTGATATAGGCCATTACTGCTGTCTAGTCAACACAGACACACTGTGATATAGGCCATTACTGCTGTCTAGTCAACACAGACACACTGTGATATAGGCCATTACTGCTGTCTAATCAACACAGACACACTGTGATATAGGCCATTACTGCTGTCTAGTCAACACAGACACACTGTGATATAGGCCATTACTGCTGTCCAGTCAACACAGACACACTGTGATAGGCCATTACTGCTGTCCAGTCAACACAGACACACTGTGATATAGGCCATTACTGCTGTCCAGTCAACACAGACACACTGTGATATAGGCCATTACTGCTGTCTAGTCAACACAGACACACTGTGATATAGGCCATTACTGCTGTCTAGTCAACACAGACACACTGTGATATAGGCCATTACTGCTGTCTAGTCAACACAGACACACTGTGATATAGGCCATTACTGCTGTCTAGTCAACACAGACACACTGTGATATAGGCCATTACTGCTGTCTAGTCAACACAGACACACTGTGATATAGGCCATTACTGCTGTCTAGTCAACACAGACACACTGTGATATAGGCCATTACTGCTGTCTAGTCAACACAGACACACTGTGATATAGGCCATTACTGCTGTCTAGTCAACACAGACACACTGTGATATAGGCCATTACTGCTGTCTAGTCAACACAGACACACTGTGATATAGGCCATTACTGCTGTCTAGTCAACACAGACACACTGTGATATAGGCCATTACTGCTGTCCAGTCAACACAGACACACTGTGATATAGGCCATTACTGCTGTCCAGTCAACACAGACACACTGTGATATAGGCCATTACTACTGTCCAGTCAACACAGACACACTGTGATATAGGCCATTACTGCTGTCCAGCCAACACAGACACACTGTGATATAGGCCATTACTGCTGTCCAGCCAACACAGACACACTGTGATATAGGCCATTACTGCGGTCTAGTCAACACAGACACACTGTGATATAGGCCATTACTGCTGTCTAGTCAACACAGACACACTGTGATATAGGCCATTACTGCTGTCTAGTCAACACAGGCACACTGTGATATAGGCCATTACTGCTGTCTAGTCAACACAGACACACTGTGATATAGGCCATTACTGCTGTCTAGTCAACACAGACACACTGTGATATAGGCCATTACTGCTGTCCAGCCAACACAGACACACTGTGATATAGGCCATTACTGCTGTCTAGTCAACACAGACACACTGTGATATAGGCCATTACTGCTGTCTAGTCAACACAGACACACTGTGATATAGACCATTACTGCTGTCTAGTCAACACAGACACCCTGTGATATCAGACACACTGTGATATAGGCCATTACTGTTGTCTAGTCAACACAGACACACTGTGATATCAGACACACTGTGATATAGGCCATTACTGCTGTCTAGTCAACACAGACACACTGTGATATAGGCCATTACTGTTGTCCAGTCAACACAGACACACTGTGATATAGGCCATTACTGCTGTCTAGTCAACACAGACACACTGTGATATCAGACACACTGTGATATAGGCCATTACTGCTGTCTAGTCAACACAGACACACTGTGATATAGGCCACTACTGCTGTCCAGTCAACACAGACACACTGTGATATAGGCCATAACCTATTGTCGACTGAGTAGGAATAAGGACTAGTTTTTTTTACAAAATGTGATGTTTAAAATGTGTGAGCGCGCGGTCTACTCGTCAGAACAGGTCTACTGTATTATCTGGGAGTTACAGGCTCCCCCTGACAGGCCCGTCCTACAGCTGTTAGCGACAGGCTCAGGGAGGGAACCCCGGTCCGGTCGGCCAAAACCAGAACAGCTACAGCTAGGTCAATAAGTCATTCTGATGGGCACGGAATATGCATCCTGACATGGGTGTTACTTGGGATGCAGTGTCATATCCTCTTTAGCAGTACTGAGGTACTGGGCCCGGGGGGGGCTGGGGAGCTGAACCCAAACACTCCTGTTAGTGTGTTACATAACTACGAATCACCACGGAAGGAAGGAATGGTTCACTCATACAGGCTGTGGCAGAGCACTTAGTTGCATCACAGGACAACAGAACTGAAAGCTGCTTTGTGAGAGGGTTGACATTGTCGTGGTGAAAGACATGACGGAGAAGGGAAGTGGGAAAGAGAGAGAAAGAAGAGTGTGTGTGTGTGTGTCTCTCCACAGAAAAGCACTAACAGTTGTCCCTTGCTAGTTGGGACTCCTGAAATTGCACAGGTGTCATGTTCGAAATGCTGCAGTAGAGAACTACAGGGAAGGGAACACATATGGTGCCATGGTCCCAGACTCCTAGTAATGTGTTAAGCTGGCATGAGACAACACAGGGCATCTCAGTGTAGGCCTAAATATGGGAAAGACTCAGATTTCAACATTTAGAGGCCCAGTGTTATCAGGTAGAGGAGGAGGCCCAGTGTTATCAGGTAGAGGAGGCGGCCCAGTGTTGTCAGGTAGAGGAGGCGGCCCAGTGTTGTCAGGTAGAGGAGGAGGCCCAGTGTTGTCAGGTAGAGGAGGAGGCCCAGTGTTGTCAGGTAGAGGAGGAGGCCCAGTGTTGTCAGGTAGAGGAGGCGGCCCAGTGTTGTCAGGTAGAGGAGGCGGCCCAGTGTTGTCAGGTAGAGGAGGAGGCCCAGTGTTGTCAGGTAGAGGAGGAGGCCCAGTGTTGTCAGGTAGAGGAGGAGGCCCAGTGTTATCAGGTAGAGGAGGAGGCCCAGTGTTATCAGGTAGAGGAGGAGGCCCAGTGTTGTCAGGTAGAGGAGACCCAGTGTTGTCAGGTAGAGGAGGAGACCCAGTGTTGTCAGGTAGAGGAGGAGACCCAGTGTTGTCAGGTAGAGGAGGAGGCCCAGTGTTGTCAGGTAGAGGAGGAGGCCCAGTGTTGTCAGGTAGAGGAGGAGGCCCAGTGTTGTCAGGTAGAGGAGGAGGCCCAGTGTTGTCAGGTAGAGGAGGAGGCCCAGTGTTATCAGGTAGAGGAGGCGGCCCAGTGTTGTCAGGTAGAGGAGGAGGCCCAGTGTTGTCAGGTAGAGGAGGAGGCCCAGTGTTGTCAGGTAGAGGAGGAGACCCAGTGTTGTCAGGTAGAGGAGGAGACCCAGTGTTGTCAGGTAGAGGAGGAGACCCAGTGTTATCAGGTAGAGGCCCAGTGTTATCAGGTAGAGGAGGAGACCCAGTAAATGTCTGCTAATATGGGTGATTGTTAATGGGACAATTGATGGATAGAACCATCAAACTACTTCTAGTAGTAGTAGTAGTAGTAGTAGTAGTAGAGGTAGTAGTAGTAGCAGCAGTAGTAGTAGTAGTAGCAGTACTAGTAATAGCAGTAGCAGTAGTAATAGTAATAGTAGTAGTAGCAGCAGTAGTAGTAGTAGTAGTAGTAGCAGTTGTACTAGTAGTAGTAGCAGTAGCAGTAGTAGCAGTAGTAGTAGTAGTAGTAGTAGCAGCAGCAGTAGTAGCAGTTGTAGTAGTAGTTGTAGCAGTAGTAGTAGTTGTAGCAGTAGTAGTACTAGTAGTAGTACTAGTAGTAGTAGTAGTAGCAGCAGCAGTAGTAGCAGTTGTAGTAGTAGTAGTAGTGGTAGTAGTAGCAGCAGTAGTAGTAGCAGCAGTAGTAGTAGAGGTAGTAGTAGTAGTAGTAGTGTAGTAGTAGTAGTTCAAATGATAATTAAAAAAATAATATGGTGAACATAAACTTAATGTTCTATTTATTGTTATCGCATCAATTCAGGCAATTTATCGCCCAGCTCGAACTGATACTGTATACTGCTTGTTGGGGTTGTAATGAGGGGTCCATGGGTGACTTTTGGGAGGAAGAAGTTTGGTCCAAATCGGATGTTGGGTACTATATTCATTGAATACTATCTGAATCCTATAATTTCAAAATGGCCAATTTGGGTGCAATCAGTTCCTAGACTAATTTCTCAGTGATCAAATTATATTTAAACAAAATAATGTTTCAGGAATTATAATCATATCGGTAACTAACCACAGAAACCATTTCAAAACAAATCAGACGGTGGGAGACAAAATCCTCTTTTTGGTGCTTTTTGAAGTGGAATGACCCCAGTGGAACATAAAGGCCCCAAACAGGTAGGCCGAATACCCCTGGTAAAGACTATTCAAATTGCAGGTGAGTGTAAGTGATGAAGCATGACACTGTCAGATACAGAGTTGCTTGGCTGCCCTTGAAAGCGGTCTGGTCCTGGTTATGGTCATGGTCCTGGTTATGGTCATGGTCATGCCCTGACTCTGATATGGGTCTCAGTTCTTCTTGCCCAGTTCCACCCCTCCAGCTCCTGTCTTTTCTCCATTCCATTCCAGTTCCTGTCTTTTCTCCGCTCCATTCCAGCTCCTGTCTTTTCTCCATTCCATTCCAGCTCCTGTCTTTTCTCTGCTCCATTCCATTCCTGCTCCTGTCTTTTCTCTGCTCCATTCCATTCCTGCTCCTGTCTTTTCTCTGCTCCATCCTATTCCTGCTCCTGTCTTTTCTCTGCTCCATTCCATTCCAGCTCCTGTCTTTTCTCTGCTCCATTCCATTCCAGCTCCTGTCTTTTCTCTGCTCCATTCCATTCCAGTTCCTGTCTTTTCTCTGCTCCATTCCATTCCAGTTCCTGTCTTTTCTCTGCTCCATTCCATTCCAGTTCCTGTCTTTTCTCTGCTCCATTCCATTCCACTTCCTGTCTTTTCTCTGCTCCATTCCAGTTCCACCCCTCCAGTTCCTGTATTTTCTGTGCTCCATTCCAATGTACAGACATTGCAATTTATTGCTCTAGCCACATCTGCAGTCCAGATGCCTCCTTGCAGCATGCCTAAGGCACGTTCATACAGATGAGTAGGAACCCTGGGCATCTTTCTTTTGGTGTTTTTCCAGAGTCAGTAGAAAGGCCTCTTTAGTGTCCTAAGTTTTCTTAACTGTGACCTTAACTGCCTACCGTCTGTAAGCTGTTAGTGTCTCAACGACCGTTCCACAAGTGCATGTTCATGAATTGTTTATGGTTCATTGAACAAGCATGAGAAACAGTGTTTAAACCCTTTACAAATGAAGATCTGTGAAGTTATTTGGAGTTTTACAATTTATCATTGAAAGACAGGGTCCTGAAAAGTTTAGTTTAGTTGTGTTAGTTTTATTACATTATGCAAATGAGCCAATATACTGAAATATGACAGTCAATTTTATTTACATTGACTGGTATTTACATCAGTGAATAAAACCACTGGGATTTTTTCTTCTTCAGGTCAGTTTTATCAGCTTCTATCAGTTTCTATCAGTTTTAACAGCTTTTCATGATCAGCCAAAAGCCGGCAATTGCTGGCTAATAGAAACCCTGCTGTGGATTAGCATGGAGGTGATGAGTGACCGCCAGCTCGTTAGACGACCCATTAGAGTACATGTTGACAAAATTGGTGTGGGGTTTTACATTTTTTGCCCTCGCGTGCTGCAGAGGCCGAGGGTGAGCCAGACAATAATAGTCAGCATAGGAGACCCCAACCACCCTATAAGCAATATCCTCTCCAAGAAACATAGATTGGTACAAGGCCCATCCGCATTCTTATGTTAACGTACTCCGATCAAATCCTAATTCATCTGCTAATCTTATTCAGATTATTGTATAACCTCTAAGCCCCTGGCCTTGGCACTCAAGGAGCTCGTTTTTAAAACAGACATATTGTCTGTTTCAGTTGTTTGAAAATGACTGATCTCTTTTTGTTTTAATTCAGTTTCCGTTTTTCACATCTGTTTGTAGTATGTTTAGTTCTCCTCACCTCTAAATGAGCTGCACTAGGCAGAGCCTCACTGTCATCTGAGAGAAAGCTAAAATGAGGAAATCCTCCACATCCACACACAATTCTAAATGAAAGGAAACAGATGGGTGGAGCGGATGGGTGGAACTCCCAGGGAAAATGTTACCAAAAAATATAGCTGCAAGCAGCAATGAACGGGGTTCACAGGATGACACAAAGGACAAGATAAGTTGGATAACAAAGCAAGCACACCATGTAGGAACAATGTTAATTTATGTGCAATCAGTGAAAGCATTACCATGTTTATCTCTCAATAACACTAGTGCTGTAGGTAGCGTTTCACAGTATACAACATTAGTATCTTAAAATATTGAGAACATGTAACACAGTTAGCAGCACGCTAGCGTCCCACCTGGCCAACATCCTGTGAAATTGCAGAGTACCAAATTAAAAAACAGAAATACTCATTATAAAAATTCATAAAAACAGTGTGTTATACATTGGTTTAACGATTAACTTCTTGTTAATCCAACCACGGTGTCAGATTTCAAAAAGGCTTTACGGCGAAAGCATGCCATGAGATTATCTGAGAACAGCGCCCAGCAGACAAATCATTACAAACAGTTAGCAGCCAAGTAGAGGAGTAACAAAAGTCAGAAATAGCGATAAAATTAATCACTTACCTTTGATGATCTTCATATGGTTGCACTCACAAGACTCCCATTTACTCAATAAATGTTCCTTTTGTTCGATAAAGTCCATGTTTATATCCAAAGACCCCCGTTTTGTTCAGTAATCCACAGGCTCAAACGCAGTCACAACAGGCAGACGAAAAATCCAAATAGTATCCGTAAAGTTCGTAGAAACATTTCAAACGATGTTTATAATCAATCCTCAGGTTGTTTTTAGTCATAATAATCAATATTTCAACCGGACAATAACATCCTCAATATAAAAGGTTAACAAAAAAGGCGCGCTCTCGGTCGGGCGCATGAAAAAGCTCTGGGACACTGCAATGTCCACTCATTCAGAGTGGTCTTACTCCCTTATTTTTCAGAATACAAGCCTGAAACCATTTCTAAAGACTGTTGACATCTAGTGGAAGCCATAGGAAGTTCAATTTGAGTCTTAAGTCAATGGATACTGTACTGGCATTCAATGGAAAACTACAAACATAAAAAAATCCCCCTTCCTGGATGGATTTTTCTCAGGTTTTCGCCTCCCCTAGATCTGTGCCTCGACACAATCCTGTCTCGCAGCTCTACTGACAATTCCTCCGACCTCATGGTTTGATTTTTGCTCTCTCAACTGTGGGACTTTATTTAGACAGGTGTAAGCCTTTCCAAATCATGTCCAATCAATTGAATTTACCACAGGTGGACTCCAAGTTGTAGAAACATCTCAAGGATGATCAATGGAAAGAGCACCTGAGCTCTAGCAAAGGCTATAGCAAAGGCTCTGAATACTTATGTAAATAAGGTTTTAATTTTTAATAAATGTGCCACCATTTCTAGAAACCTGTTTTCGCTTTGTCATTATGGGGTATTATGTGTAGATTGTCGAGGGAAAATGCATTGTATATACAGCAGTCACGATAACAGATTACCTCCCAAGAGTTAAGGGTCGGCATTTGACCATCAGCTTTAATAAGTCCAGTTGGATGGGCAAACAATAGTTGGAGACTTTTGTTTAATGTTAGAATCTGCAACTGGATCCTTGACCTCCTGACGGGCCACCCCAGGTGGTGAGGGTAGGCAACAACCCATCTGCTACGCTGACCCTCAGAACCGGGGGCCCCTCAGGGGTGCGTGCTTAGTCCCCTCCTGTACGCCCTATTCAACCACAACTGCGTGGCCACGCATGACTTCAACACCATCATTAAGTTTGCAGAAGACACGACAGTGGTAGGCCTGATCACCGATGACGATGAGACAGCCTATAAGGAGGATGTCAAAGACCTGTCAGTGTGTTGTCAGGACAACAACGTCTCCCTCAACAAGCCAAAGGAGTTGATTGAGGACTATAGAAAACGGAGGGCCAAATCGCCCCCATTCACATCGACATGACTTTAGTGGAGCGGGTCGAGAGCAGGGGGAGAGACAATCCCAATTTTGTTTAAAAACGTTTAACACCGCTAACTTAACTTTTTTTATTTTAAGTCAAACAGGGCAACGGATGAGGGTGCAAGTCAGACTGCTAGAGTCCTGCACGGCAATACATTTTAAGCTCACACCAGCTAAATTCAGGCCGTACCCTACACAGGCCCGATTGCTTCTGCCAAATTTAAAGCCTGGCCCGAAACAACTTCCTCCGTTAGTAAATCCATTAGCTGCTCCTCTCAGTCTGTCACCCTGGGCACATGCAGCTCGCTCTGCATGCACTCTGCTCACGGCGGCTCTGAGTAAGTGAGTATCCATTGCAATGGCTTCGCTTGGGCTGCTTCACTCAACGAAGACAGCGAGAGCAGTTAGATACTTTTCATCACTCTAAACAAAAAACTCTAGAAACAATATTTTCTGTGAAATATGTCTCGTCTCTCTTATATTTGACAAGTTTGAAGCACTTCTAACACCATGTTATGAACTTAGTTAGATATGACTGGACTGTGCTGCAGAGCAGTTTCAAAATGTAAGTAATACATTTTGTGATACCCGTACCCTAGTTATTGATGAAAAAAAGTCCCTACCCGGCCCTAACCCGGGACCCATCGGGCTGGGGCAGGTAGCAGAGCTCTAAAGACTGCTTACAACGGCGCACCCTATAGGCCCATCACTGTCATGCTTTTTGACCAAATGGCTCCGTTTGTGTACCAAAAAAAAATAAAAACAGCTTGTCAAGAAAATAAAACATTTTTAGCTGCAAGCAGCAATGCCAGGTTTCAGTTATGGGACTACTGTGACACATCGCCCTAGGATAAGCTACTTCGGTACCGCTTACCACGCTTGCCAAATATCAGAACTCGGAATCAAACTGATCGTGCAATATGCATGTTGGACAATTTTTTTTATGATGTGTGCTGGACCCATCAGCACCAAATTTGGTATATAACATCTATGGATCCCCATCTTCAACAACAATGTATTCCAGGACTCTAGCTCAAACAATATGGCCGCTATGAACCAAAAAGTTGCATGAATTACTTTCTGTCCAACAGCGCCACCATGCAGTAGAGCTGGGAGGTATACTGTATTTTACGATATACCAGTATTAATGCATTGACAGATTTGGGTTCTTAACTTTACCTTCTATAACGGTATTTGAATGTATGGTTTGTTAAAATGTGATACGCCGTGAGAAATGTCCATTTTTATAGTTTACTTCGCTACTTGAGTCATCTCTCTCTCCATGCCACACAGACCTAGCCCCGCCCCCTGTCACTCAAGGAGCGCAATGGTTGTCCCTTCGACCACGAGATACTTGCGTTCAGTCTGCATGGTCAATGCAGCACATGCAACAATGATCATGACAACAATGAGGTTTTCACTTTGCTTCTTAATATAAATCTATAAATAGTTTCTTACATCTGCAAACAGATCATTTGTATTTTCTTAGTAAGTTGGGCCTAAAGCTTGTTAGCCGCAAAGGCTAATCGCTAATGCTAATAAATATGCTGAGTCTAAGCAATTGTAAATAGCTATACAGCCTGATAATACCAGTGATGATGTAGGTCTACATCTTCATGTTTTTTGTGCAACAGTATCTTCTAAATCAGGAGAGGAATAAGTGAAGCAAGAATATGTTAGCTACATGAAGTAGATAAGAGAAAACATTCAATGTAGCCAAAGATTATAGGTCCCCCTAGGAAACACTTGTCAACACTTTGGTTCCTACCCTGTCACAATAACTCCTCCCTGGCATTTTCATTTGCTGTCATGTCAAACACTGTATTCAAAAGTGCCCACTATTATGTTCTAACTATAGAATTTGAACAATCATTCTATTTCCATGATTCCAACAGTTCTGCTCTAAATCACAAGTCAAATCGCAATTGCAACATTTGGTTAAAAATAAGACCTAGATTGTTTGCCCATGTCGTGTAGCTCTACGTGGCAGTGTGGACATGATCTCAAATGGGCGCAGGAAATGCAGAAATTGAGGAAAATGCTGAAAAAGATGTTTGGTTAAATTGAACATAAATTAACTATGCAACTCAGTTAAGAACAAATTCTTATTTACAATGACAGCCTACACCGGCCAAACCCGGACGACGTTGGGCCAATTGTGCGCCACCCTATGGGACTCCCAATCACGGCCGGTTGTGATAGAGCCTGGATATGAACAACGATGTCTGTAGGGATGCCTCAAGCACTAAGATACAGTGCTTTAGACCGCTGCTCCAATCGGGATCTCCCAAAAAATACCCATTGAAAATCATTTAGAATGTATGTGTTGCCACCCTAGGGTCACGCACTACTCATGAAGAAAAATGTGGAACTTTGATTATTCAAAAACATTCGATATCAAACACCGTCAAAAATAACCCTAATACATTTTGGACACATTGCCCAGCCCTACCATGCAGCCAAACTTAGCGATACTCTACAGGTTAACTAGACTCATATCCCTGAGCATGTGTGCCAAATTCCATCACTGACTCAAACACATCAAGAGATATAAACATGTGCCTGTGTGATCGATCTGAATGTGCTTACATATGTTGAGTATTGACCGTTGTCTGGAACATGTGTACTAAATTTTGTTACAATATGACTATCCTTGACTGATTTATATGCATTTATGTGCCAGACCACACCCATGTGAAGGCTTATTGGTCAACAGTGGCCATGTTGTTTTAGGTACTAATTTGGAAAATATTGGGTTGGGAGAACCGTTTCCATAGATGCCACATATCAGGTTTCGTGCAGACCAGTCATTCGGTAACAGAGGAGTTTTATTTATTTTTATTTTAAGTGTTTATCACAAAATTCTGAATGGAGGAAAATCCATCATGGCCGACCTTACGGGTCCTTGAGGCAAATTTGTTCCTTGTGAGGATTGTGACCCATGTACCCGAATTTCATGACTCTAGGTCAAACGTGGTGAGGGGTGTGACCTATCAAAGTTAGCATTTTCAATCTATTATAGCGCCACCATGTGGGAACTTGGCATGAGAGGGTGTGGTCCTTGGCCCTTTACCATCATGCCAAGTTACACCCTTCTGGGCCTTACCATCTTACAGGAATGTGCATGTTAATGTCCTTGGGAGAAGAACCTGTTGAATAATAACGAACAGCAACAAGTACAATAGGGTTTTACCAGCTTCGCTGCTTGAACACCTGATAACAAACGGCAACAAGGTTTCACCAGCTTCGCTGCTTGAACACCTGATAACAAACGGCAACAAGGTTTCACCAGCTTCGCTGCTTGAACACCTAATAACGAACAGCAACAAGGTTTCACCAGCGTCGCTGCTTGAACACCTGATAACGAACGGCAACAAATACAATAGGGTTTCATCCAGCATTGCTGCTCAACCCCTTTTAATAATAATTCAGAACACGCAGTAGTTAAGGGCGCTGTACTGCAGCAGTTGTGCCATCAGAGTCCCTGGGTTCGCGCCCAGGCTCTGTCGTAACCGGCCGCGACCGGGAGGTCCGTGGGGCGACGAGTCGTCCGGGTTAGGGAGGGCTTGGTCAGTAGGGATGTCCTTGTCTCATCGCGCACCAGCGACTCCTGCGGCGGGCCGGGCGCAGTGCGCACTAGCCAAGGTTGCCAGGTGCACGGTGTAGCCTCCGACACATTGGTGCGGCTGGCTTCCGGGTTGGATGCGCGCTGTGTTAAGAAGCAGTGCGGCTGGTTGGGTTGTGTATCGGAGGACGCATGACATTCAGCCTTCGTCTCTCCCGAGCCCGTACGGGAGTTGTAGCAATGAGACAAGATAGTAGCTACTACAACAATTGGATACCACGAAATTGGGGAGAAAAAAAGGGGGTAAAAATTCAACAAAAAAATTTAAAAAAAAAATAATAATAATAATAATTCAGAACAACAGACTGCAGTTCATTTAGGGAGATTAAATTGTTTAATTACTGTCCATTATTTCCCAGTTGTCCCAATAAGGAAAATACAACTTGGTATGAGTGTGCTCAAAACAATGGCATAGGCCCAGTCCCCTTGACACCAGTTTCCTGCAGAGGAGAAATTTTAGAGAATACTTGAGTAAACCCACACTTTCCAGGGTTCAGGCTTCGGCGACATGGCCTAGGCTCCTGTGTGTATGCTTGCAAGTGTAATACAATGCTTGCTGACAGAGGAAAACAACGTTCTCTTGTTGACTGTGTGAGTGGTGGCCTCCTTCAGTATCTTTTTAGCATCAATGCTAACAGCTATTTGAGGAATGTGAGCCAACCATATTATTTCCAGAGAAAGGAGCAGGAGCAACTAGTTCTATTATCTTTCTTTAAAAGACATAGCCCGCCAGTTAAGGTTTATCTTGTCAATATGAATGCATTTGAACTACTGTCTGTGGCTCGCTAGCTTTGGACCAGTAACGTACAATGCTTTTTAAAAATGTTTTTACTTAGCTATTTAATGGAATAAATAAAATCACACCCAATCATCATGATCAGTTTAGGATTGATGGTGCGGTAGAAGCATCTGAAAACACCCCAATATCAAGAGACATCACAGTGTCACAGTGATGTCCAATGTCCAATCTCAGGGACAGATAACCCCAGCCACGACGACTCAGAGGAGGATGTGTTGTTTTTTTTTATGAGAAATGTTTTTGAGCAGTGTTGTACCTTTTACCTCGGCTTTGTACCTGCTTCGTCCGAATAAAAATATAAATTAAAACTAGCTAACCAAGCCATATCAGGCTACACAATCTACATTTTGGTAACTCAACAACTTTCAACACAACACCGGGAACTTTCAATAGACCTGTGTCTATTCATCCCTATGACACATCTGGGCCCGCTCACTGTTTTTGTGGCCAGTATGCGTCAACATTTTTGTTATGATAACAAAACTAAATTGACAATACAACTGTTTGTTATGATAGCTGGACAGAAGGTCAAATAGAAAACAAAGTCTCAGTCAACTTCCTTATCAATTAAACATTACATTTTTAGTAATTAGTAATTAGGGGGGGGGGGGGGGGTGTATCCTTCAACATCTCTGATTAACTTATGTAAACTAGCTACTAGAGTTTTATCTTGTCTGGTTGTTAGAAATCCTGATAGCTAATCGTCTACCCTTGTTAATAAGGTACTTAACATAGTTAAACAGCTGGCTATATGACTACTGCTTGAGGACGATGACAGAGTTTGATGACAGCGTTTTAAACTCTGTCATCATCCTCAAGCAGTAGTCATATAGCCAGCAGTTTAACTATGCTTAACTATGCTTGTTACCTTAACTAGAATAGACAATTAGTTAACGTTAGTTATCAGTTATTAGTATTTTAACAACCAGACATGAGTTATATATATATATATATATATATATATACACACACACACACACACACACACACACACACACACAGCTATCTGTGCGGGTCGCTACACAATATATATATATATATGATTTTAAGGTCCTGTCTGTGTAGCGACCCGCACAGACAGCTGTGTGTTATATATATATATATATATATATATATATATAGGTAACGCGTTGGCTAACATAACTTTCCTAGGTTTGGTAGACTCGATTTTAGCGCTAGCTAAAGCTACATTTTGTCTACAAGCGTTCATCAAACCGAGATAATCAATGTATACGTACCCATGTCAAAAGGCTCTCGCACAGTTCAACTCGATCCACAGAATCCAAGGTACTCATCGTACTGTAGGTAACAGGTCCAGTTAATCCACGTTGATCGCCCTTCTTTATCTGAAAATGGCCAGCCAGCTATCGAGATAAAAAAAATCAACAAGACTGACACGTCTGATCAACTGGATAACCAAAACGAGGAATTATTATTTGTAAAAAGCTAACTAATCGGTTTTCCCGACAGGACGGATACGGTCCGACGCTGTTTTCACTTGCATTAATGCATACAACGTCAAAAGTAAATGTTATTTAATCATAAACAGAGACGTTAAGACACATCTACCGGTCGGTCACCCCTTCTGTCAAGCTTTTTCCAACCAGCTGGGATGGTCGTCACTAGTTACCCCGGCCACAAAGTCCTCAACTCTGCCTATTTCTACAGTTTCTCTTCTTAAAATCCGATTTTAAACCTAACATTAACCACGTTGATAAGCCTAACCCTTAATTAAGACCAAAAAGCTCATTTTTGTTTTCAGACTTTCTTTATTTTTTTACGATATAACAAATGTTGACTTTGTGGCTGTGTTATCTACTGCAAACCAAAAAAGATACCACTCTGAATTCGGGGAAACATCGAGCCTGAATAGGATCAACCATCTTTATCAACGTTAGTTAGTCCAGAATACCTATAAAGAAATCAAAATAATCATAAGCATATGTGAAGAAGTACAAAAAAATATTGACTGATTTATTCCATGAAAATGTGAATAAATACATTAGGTTGAATTTAGAGCAGGCAGTAATTGGGACGCCATTTAGAGGAAGGCTGGAAAAAGACCTTTCTAAGAATGCGGAAGTGGAGCAGTCAATTCCAATGGATCTTTCTAATTGTACTTCAGTGCAATGGACAGGTAACCATAACCTTCAGCATACTGCTAACATTTAGCCTAACCTTAATTATGACCAAAAAACACATTTTTCTTTTCAAATGTTGACTTTGTGGCTTTGCTTTCTAGTGGAAACCCAATGGATAGGGTGATACATTTAGCTTGTAAACATGAACATACCTGACTTTATATAGCCCCTTTTCGTTCTTATATCTGCATTGGCTATAGTTTAGCAGTACTACAGATATAGCCTAAGTCATATTTAGCTATAAACTCTGGCTCTGCGTTGTGGTTTGCGTTCTGTAGCTAGCTAACAGTAACGTTTTTTTTTTTTAAACTTATTTTATTTAATTATTTCACCTTTATTTAACCAGGTAGGCTGGTTGAGAACAAGTTCTCATTTACAACTGCGACCTGGCCAAGATAAAGCAAAGCAGTGTGACACAAACAACAACACAGAGTTACACATAAACAAACATACAGTCAATAACACAATAGACACGTTACCTCACTATAGCTATCTGGATAGGGGGAGTTTGGGCTGGAAGTGACTCATATTTACTCTCTCTGTTCTAAACCAGTTCTATAGGATATGATTAAGTGGAATGGATGGAAACAATGAATGTGGCGAGGTGGACTATTTGCTGCAAGATGAAGACTCACTCATAGAAGGAGTCAGCAACCCCGTCTTGTTTGTGGTCGTTCTCAGTGTCACGTTCCTGTGTGGACTGGTAACTCTGCTCTGCAGGTCTAGTAATTGTTGACATTCTTATGGGAATAAATGGTGTTGTGATGTTTTTTTTGTAACCAATTATAAAAAAAAAAGTGAATTACTTAAATCAAACATGTATTTTGTTTTCAACTGATATACCAATGAATGTTGTAGTTGGCGTGTTTCTAATATCTGAACCTAAATGTTTTTTATTTATTTATTCTACACATCTCTACCTGCAGAAATGAGCAGCATAACATCCACCCAGAGAACCAGGAACATGTCCGTGCCGTCCGGCAACAGCTACAGTCCGAATCTCAGGTATGAACATCTGCCTCTGTAACTGTTCCTTTGTACTTTCTGGGTCATGTTCATTAGGCACCAAATGGAAGACAATGTACTGATACAAAGAGGGACTATCCGGACTAGTTTAATCCATTTCAAAACGTTTTTATATTGTGTGTGTCCTAATGAACAGGACCCTGGTATTGTATCTCACTACGTTCTCCTCCATGAAAGTATCATACCACATCCCTGGCTTTCTCTGTCCCTCAGGAAGCTGAACCAGCTGAACCCAGGCGACAGTTCTATACAGACATGTCCTGTCCAGTGTGTCTACAGCAGGCCGTGCTGCCTGTGGAAACCAACTGTGGCCACCTCTTCTGTGGTAAGTTTGGCTGTCGCACTCGACTGATTGAAACAAGGAATCAGAACCAGGGTCCATAGCAGAGTATGTGAGCGGAGCGAGGAGGGGAGCGCGCCCAATTTGACTGGAGCGAGATTTCCAAAGGCTGGAGGTAGGCCTCTTCACCCGCTCCAGTTTTACTCCAGTAGCGCTCACTTCAGGAACTCTTTACTTTACTGACTTTGTCACAGTGGGGAAATGTTGTTGCAGTGTCATGTACACGTTTAAAGTGGCGTATAAATAACTAAACAAAATTGACAATACAACTTTCATAACAGTTACATACCAATATGGTCTTACTGAGGTCTTACTGAGTCTATAGGAACATTAGTCTGCTGGTCTTACTGGGTCTATAGGAACATTAGCCTGCTGGTCTTACTGAGTCTATAGGAACATTAGCCTGCTGGTCTTACTGAGTCTATAGGAACATTAGCCTGCTGGCCTTACTGGGTCTATAGGAACATTAGCCTGCTGGTCTTACTGAGTCTATAGGAACATTAGCCTGCTGGTCTTACTGAGTCTATAGGAACATTAGCCTGCTGGTCTTACTGAGTCTATAGGAACATTAGACTGCTGGTCTTACTGAGTCTATAGGAACATTAGCCTGCTGGTCTTACTGAGTCTATAGGAACATTAGCCTGCTAGCCTTACTGAGTCTATAGGAGCATTAGCCTGCTGGTCTTACTGAGTCTATAGGAACATTAGCCTGCTGGTCTTACTGAGTCTATAGGAACATTAGCCTGCTGGTCTTACTGGGTGGATAGGAACATTAGCCTGCTGGTCTTACTGGGTGGATAGGAACATTAGCCTGCTGGTCTTACTGAGTCTATAGGAACATTAGCCTGCTGGTCTTACTGAGTCTATAGGAACATTAGCCTGCTGGTCTTACTGGGTCTATACGAACATTAGCCTGCTGGCCTTTATTTTATTTCACCTTTATTTAACCAGGCAAGTCAGTTAAGAACAAATTCTTATTTTCAATGACGGCCTAGGAACAGTGGGGTTAACTGCCTGTTCAGGGGCAGAACGACAGATTTGTACCTTGTCAGCTCGGGGGTTTTGAACTTGCAACCTTCCGGTTACTAGTCCAACACTCTAACCACTAGGCTACCCTGCCGCCCCGCCTTACTGAGTCTATAGGAGCATTAGCCTGCTGGCCTTACTGAGTCTATAGGAGCATTAGCCTGCTGGCCTTACTGAGTCTATAGGAACATTAACCTGCTGGCCTTACCGGGTCGATAGGAACATACGCCCAAGCTATTTAGGAGGGATATCACACCTGGCACAAATTATTTTCTAGTTGTGTTTTTCCTGCTGAGGGGTGCCCTATACCTGCGCCCAGAGGGGAGTAGTTCAAAGTCTTTGAACACTGATGCTGTACCCACTTTAAGTTACAGTTTTACTGTGAACACTGAGGCTGTACCTGCTTTAAGTTACAGTTTTACTGTGAACACTGAGGCTGTACCTGCTTTAAGTTACAGTTTTACTGTGAACACTGAGGCTGTACCTGCTTTAAGTTACAGTTTTACTGTGAACACTGAGGCTGTACCTGCTTTAAGTTACAGTTTTAACAGTGGACGAGTAGGCTACTGTGGCTTTTTGATCATAATGTAGGCCTACCAGAGTGGCCTGCAATCAAAAACAATGGATAAATGTATCCCATAACATTTTACCATGGAAATAGCTGTTCTTTCATTCATCCTCCCATGAGTGACACTGAGCCAATCACGGCGCAACTAGAGAAAATTACTCTGTTTTCGCTGGCTGCCCCTCCTCCACCACAGAAAGCACTGAGCTACGCTCAAATCAAATCAAATGTATTTATATAGCCCTTCGTACATCAGCTGATATCTCAAAGTGCTGTACAGAAACCCAGCCTAAAACCCCAAACAGCAAGCAATGCAGGTGTAGAAGCACGGTGGCTAGGAAAAACTCCCTAGAAAGGCCAAAACCTAGGAAGAAACCTAGAGAGGAAACAGGCTATGTGGGGTGGCCAGTCCTCTTCTGGCTGTGCCGGGTGGAGATTATAACAGAACATGGCCAAGATGTTCAAATGTTCATAAATGACCAGCATGGTCGAATAATAATAAGGCAGAACAGTTTAAACTGGAGCAGCAGCACGGCCAGGTGGACTGGGGACAGCAAGGAGTCATCATGTCAGGTATTCCTGGGGCATGGTCCTAGGGCTCAGGTCCTCCGAGAGGGAGAAAGAAAGAGAGAATTAGAGAGAGCATATGTGGGATGGCCAGTCCTCTTTTGGCTGTGCCGGTTGGAGATTATAACAGAACATGGCCAAGATGTTCAAATGTTCATAAATGACCAGCATGGTCGAATAATAATGAGGCAGAACAGTTGAAACTGGAGCAGCAGCACGGCCAGGTGGACTGGGGACAGCAAGGAGTCATCATGTCAGGTAGTCCTGGGGCAAGGTCCTAGGGCTCAGGTCCTCCGAGAGAGAGAGAGAAAGAAGGAGAGAATTAGAGAACGCACACTTAGATTCACACAGGACACCGAATAGGACAGGAGAAGTACTCCAGATATAACAAACTGACCCTAGCCCCCCGACACATAAACTACTGCAGCATAAATACTAGAGGCTGAGACAGGATGGGTCAGGAGACACTGTGGCCCCATCCGAGGACACCCCCGGACAGGGCCAAACAGGAAGGATATAACCTCACCTACTTTGCCAAAGCACAGCCCCCACACCACTAGAGGGCTATCTTCAACCACCAACTTACCATCCTGAGACAAGGCCGAGTATAGCCCACAAAGACCTCCGCCACGGCACAACCCAAGGGGGGGGGGGGGGGGTGCCAACCCAGACAGGATGACCACATCAGTGAATCAACCCACTCAGGTGACGCACCCTCTCCAGGGCCGGCATGAGAGAGCCCCAGTGGTTGAGCCCCAGAGGTTGGAAAGGACGTGGACCGCAGTGTGCAAGCAGAGCTCCATGAGCAAGGGGTTTCTGACCTCTCAACTCTGCTCACATACTCTAGGCCAGGCCTCTCCAACCCTGTTCCTGGAGAGCTACCATCATGTAGGTTTTAACTCTAACCCTGTTCCTGGAGAGATACCATCCTGTAGGTTTTAACTCCAACCGTGTTCCTGGAGAGATACCATCCTGTAGGTTTTCACTCCAACCCTGTTCCTGGAGAGATACCATCCTGTAGGTTTTCACTCCAACCCTGTTCCTGGAGAGATACCATCCTGTAGGTTTTAACTCCAACCCTAATCTAGCACACCTGATTCTAATAATTAGCTGGTTGATAACCTGAACCAGGTTAGTTACAGCTGGGGTTGAAAGGAAAACCTACAGGAGGGTAACTCTCCGGGGACATGGTTGAACAGCTCTGCTCTAGGCCATACGAACAAGGAATTAGAACCAGGCCAACTATTGAATGATTAAGCTATTGGATAGATCCATCTGGATTTGATCAAGTTTTCCTTTATTTCTTGTAGGTTCTTGTATAATTGCGTATTGGAGATATGGGACATGGTTCGGTGCGATCAATTGTCCCATCTGCAGACAAATGGTGAGACTAAATGCTGCCTCCAACTTTCCCTACTTTCAACACATGTATTATCACACACACTTAGTAATACAATTGATCCACACATTGTTGAAAACAAAACAGTACCTTTTTCTATTCTTTTGTGTTTCTCTTTTGGATGCTGAAATAAAAAAAATAACATTTCCAACAGATGGGTTGTAGCGCAGTTGTTCTCACCAAACATTTCTCTCCTATGTGAACAGGTGACCCTGTTGTTCCCGCTTTTCCACGAGCAAGTGTCCCCTCAGCAGGTACAGGATGGAACGGTTGAACCGCTCCTCATCCTCCGGGATCTCGGCGACTACAACCGCAGGTTCTCCGGACAACCCAGATCTGTGAGTTTAATTTGCCACCTTAAGTATTGTCTCTCATGCACTTAGAGAGAATTGTTATCACTGGATAGACTGAGAGAGAGTCTATACCAAATTGCAAACTGATTTTATTCATTCAATTAAAATCATAGTTACTCACTCCCCATTCTGTGCCGTGATGTCATAATTAACCATTACTATGGTTACGGTAGCCTGGTCCCAGATATGTTTTACCATCTCACTAAACTGTATTACGTGCCAATGACCATAGGAGTTGGCAAGACAGCACAAACAGATCTGGGACCAGGCTAGGTAATGACCATAGGAGTTGGCAAGACAGCACAAACAGATCTGGGACCAGGCTAGGTAATGACCATAGGAGTTGGCAAGACAGCACAAACAGATCTGGGACCAGGCTAGGTAATGATCATAGGAGTTGGCAAGACTGCACAAACAGATCTGGGACCAGGCTAGGTAATGACCATAGGAGTTGACAAGACAGCACAAACAGATCTGGGACCAGGCTAGCTAATGACCATAGGAGTTGGCAAGACAGCACAAACAGATCTGGGACCAGGCTAGGTAATGACCATAGGAGTTGGCAAGACAGCACAAACAGATCTGGGACCAGGCTATATGTTACTGCTTAAACACATGTTTAACTCCACTGCTCTCCCTGCTCTCAGCTGATGGACCGGCTGCGTGACGTCCCCACGTTGCTACGCCACCTCTTCAGGGAGATGTTCTCCGTAGGGGGCCTGTTCTGGATGTTCCGGATCCGTGTCCTGCTGTGTCTGATCGGGGCTCTGACCTACCTGATCTCCCCTCTGGACTTCATCCCCGAGGCTCTGTTCGGTCTGCTAGGCTTCCTGGACGACTTCTTCATCATCCTGCTTCTGTTCATCTATATCTCTATCATGTATAGAGAGGTGGTGACCCAGAGACTGGCAGGGTGATGGAGAGAGGTGGTGAAGAGAGGTGGTGACCCAGAGACTGGCAGGGTGATGAAGAGAGGTGGTGGACCCAGAGACTGGCAGGGTGATGGAGAGAGGTGGTGGACCCAGAGACTGGCAGGGTGATGAAGAGAGGTGGTGACCCAGAGACTGGCAGGGTGATGAAGAGAGGTGGTGACCCAGAGACTGGCAGGGTGATGGAGAGAGGTGGTGACCCAGAGACTGGCAGGGTGATGAAGAGGGGTGGTGACCCAGAGACTGGCAGGGTGATGGGGGGAGGTGGTGACCCAGAGACTGGCAGGGTGATGGAGAGAGGTGGTGGACCCAGAGACTGGCAGGGTGATGGAGAGAGGTGGTGACCCAGAGACTGGCAGGGTGATGAAGAGAGGTGGTGACCCAGAGACTGGCAGGGTGATGGAGAGAGGTGGTGACCCAGAGACTGGCAGGGTGATGAAGAGAGGTGGTGACCCAGAGACTGGCAGGGTGATGGAGAGAGGTGGTGACCCAGAGACTGGCAGGGTGATGAAGAGAGGTGGTGACCCAGAGACTGGCAGGGTGATGAAGAGAGGTGGTGACCCAGAGACTGGCAGGGTGATGGAGAGAGGTGGTGACCCAGAGACTGGCAGGGTGATGGAGAGAGGTGGTGACCCAGAGACTGGCAGGGTGATGGAGAGAGGTGGTGGACCCAGAGACTGGCAGGGTGATGGAGAGAGGTGGTGGACCCAGAGACTGGCAGGGTGATGGAGAGAGGTGGTGGACCCAGAGACTGGCAGGGTGATGGAGAGAGGTGGTGACCCAGAGACTGGCAGGGTGATGAAGAGAGGTGGTGGACCCCCATTCAATTCAAACTTCATTGTCCGCTCGACTGCACAGAAATTGATTGTTCAGGACTATATTAGACACAATGCCAGGACCAGTGTCCTATAATCGATTAGTTTCAGGTCAAAGGCCCTCGGTGAAGAGGGTGCTCTGTGTCTGTTTCTTTGGACTGGGAGTTCCACCATGCAAAAGAGTGGGGACTAGTTAATGTGTCTGCTGGCATCAAAAGGTCAATGATTGAGAGTCCTAAAGTTAATATTCAGACAAGTCATAATGTCTGCTTGTCTTATCAGTTGAGATGTAATCTTTTGAATCTGAAAGTGTGTGTGTGTGTTTTTTAAATGATTTGTATTATTATTTTAGGAATTGGCTAGTTACCAAGCTGCTGCTGGATTCCATCTAGTCTTTGTATAAATACCCTGTAGCATGACTGTGGCATGTAAAAAGAGACTGTTATCTCATCATCTTATGTGTAAGGATTAATAATGTGAAATAATATTATTATTATTATTATTAATGAGGAAAGAAAACCGTAGACTTATGTTAACAAAAATAATGACATTTGTTACAGATTAAAATGATTGCATCTATTTTAGTTTAAGGGCTAGACTTCAAGAAATGTGTAAAAAATAAATAAAAAAAAAACGCTACAACCCACATTCCTATTGAGTTCCAACCCCAGACTCCCCCCCCCCCCCCTGGCATTCCTATTGAGTTCCAACCCCAGACTCCCCCCCCCCCCCCTGGCATTCCTATTGAGTTCCAACCCCAGACTCCCCCCCCCCCCCCTGGCATTCCTATTGAGTTCCAACCCCAGACTCCCCCCCCCCCCCCTGGCATTCCTATTGAGTTCCAACCCCAGACTCCCCCCCCCCCCCCCCAGACTGGCATTCCTATTGAGTTCCAACCCCAGACTCCCCCCCCCCCCCCTGGCATTCCTATTGAGTTCCAACCCCAGACTCCCCCCCCCCCCCCTGGCATTCCTATTGAGTTCCAACCCCAGACTCCCCCCCCCCCCCTGGCATTCCTATTGAGTTCCAACCCCAGACTCCCCCCCCCCCCCTGGCATTCCTATTGAGTTCCAACCCCAGACTCCCCCCCCCCCCCCCTGGCATTCCTATTGAGTTCCAACCCCAGACTCCCCCCCCCCCCCTGGCATTCCTATTGAGTTCCAACCCCAGACTCCCCCCCCCACCCCTGGCATTCCTATTGAGTTCCAACCCCAGACTCCCCCCCCCCCCCCCTGGCATTCCTATTGAGTTCCAACCCCAGACTCCCCCCCCCCCCCCCCCCCCCTGGCATTCCTATTGAGTTCCAACCCCAGACTCCCCCCCCGCCCCCTGGCATTCCTATTGAGTTCCAACCCCAGACTCCCCCCCCCCCCCCCCTGGCATTCCTATTGAGTTCCAACCCCAGACTCCCCCCCCCCCCCCTGGCATTCCTATTGAGTTCCAACCCCAGACTCCCCCCCCCCCCCCCCTGGCATTCCTATTGAGTTCCAACCCCAGACTCCCCCCCCCCCCCCTGGCATTCCTATTGAGTTCCAACCCCAGACTCCCCCCCCCCCCCCCCTGGCATTCCTATTGAGTTCCAACCCCAGACTCCCCCCCCCCCCCCTGGCATTCCTATTGAGTTCCAACCCCAGACTCCCCCCCCCCCCCCTGGCATTCCTATTGAGTTCCAACCCCAGACTCCCCCCCCCCCCCTGGCATTCCTATTGAGCTCCAACCCCAGACTCCCCCCCCCCCCCCTGGCATTCCTATTGAGTTCCAACCCCAGACTCCCCCCCCCCCCCTGGCATTCCTATTGAGTTCCAACCCCAGACTCCCCCCCCCCCCCCTGGCATTCCTATTGAGTTCCAACCCCAGACTCCCCCCCCCCCCCCCTGGCATTCCTATTGAGTTCCAACCCCAGACTCCCCCCCCCCCCCTGGCATTCCTATTGAGTTCCAACCCCAGACTCCCCCCCCCCCCCCTGGCATTCCTATTGAGTTCCAACCCCAGACTCCCCCCCCCCCCCTGGCATTCCTATTGAGTTCCAACCCCAGACTCCCCCCCCCCCCCCCTGGCATTCCTATTGAGTTCCAACCCCAGACTCCCCCCCCCTGGCATTCCTATTGAGTTCCAACCCCAGACTCCCCCCCCCCTGGCATTCCTATTGAGTTCCAACCCCAGACTCCCCCCCCCCCCCCCTGGCATTCCTATTGAGTTCCAACCCCAGACTCCCCCCCCCCCTGGCATTCCTATTGAGTTCCAACCCCAGACTCCCCCCCCCCCCCCTGGCATTCCTATTGAGTTCCAACCCCAGACTCCCCCCCCCTGGCATTCCTATTGAGTTCCAACCCCAGACTCCCCCCCCCCCCCTGGCATTCCTATTGAGTTCCAACCCCAGACTCCCCCCCCCCCCTGGCATTCCTATTGAGTTCCAACCCCAGACTCCCCCCCCCCCCCCCCCCTGGCATTCCTATTGAGTTCCAACCCCAGACTCCCCCCCCCTGGCATTCCTATTGAGTTCCAACCCCAGACTCCCCCCCCCCCCCTCTGGCATTCCTATTGAGTTCCAACCCCAGATTCCCCCCCCCCTGGCATTCCTATTGAGTTCCAACCCCAGACTCCCCCCCCCCCCCCCCCCCCCCCCTGGCATTCCTATTGAGTTCCAACCCCAGACCCCCCCCCCCACATTCCTATTGAGTTCCAACCCCAGACCCCCCCCCACATTCCTATTGAGCTCCAACCCCAGACCCCCCCGACATTCCTATTGATTTCCAACCCCAGACCCCCCCGACATTCCTATCGATTTCCAACCCCAGACCCCCCCCCCCCGACATTCCTATTGATTTCCAACCCCAGACCCCCCCCCCCCCGACATTCCTATTGATTTCCAACCCCAGACCCCCCCGACATTCCTATTGATTTCCAACCCCAGACCCCCTCCCCCGACATTCCTATTGAGTTCCAACCCCAGACCCCCCCTACATCATATTGTTTCAACACCAGACCCCCCCCCACACAAACACATACCTCATGTCATTGGATTTCAAGTTAATAAACTCAGCAAAAAAAATGTTGCCTCACTGTCAAATGCGTTTATTTTCAGCAAACTTGTGTAAATATTTGTATGAACATAAAAAGATTCAACAACTGAGACATAAACTGAACAAGTTCCACAGACATGTGACTAACAGAAATGGAATAATGTGTCCCTGAACAAAGGGGGGGGGTCAAAATCAAAAGTAACAGTCAGTATCTGGTGTGGCCACCAGCTGCATTATGTACTGCAGTGCATCTCCTCCTCATGGACTGTACCAGATTTGCCAGTTCTTACTGTGAGATGTTACCTCACTCTTCCACCAAGGCACCTGCAGGTTCCCGGACATTTCTGGGGGGAATGGCCCAAGCCCTCACCCTCTGATCCAACAGCTCCCAGATGTGCTCAATGGGATTGAGATCCGGGCTCTTCACTGGCCAGGCACAACACTGACAATCCTGTCTTGCAGGAAATCACGCACAGAACGTGATTTTTGCCAGTCCTGTCTGGTCCAGCGATGTTGTTGCCGGTGATGTTTGGTGAGAACCTGCCTTACAACAGGCCTACAAGCCCTCAGTCCAGCCTCTCTCAGCTATATACAGGGAGTACCAGGTAATAACATGGCAATATACAGGGAGTACCAGGTAATAACATGGCTATATACAGGGTGTACCAGGTAATAACATGGCCATATACAGGAAGTACCAGGTAATAACATGGCCATATACAGGGAGTACCAGGTAATAACATGGTTATATACAGGGAGTACCAGGTAATAACATGGCTATATACAGGGAGTACCAGGTAATAACATGGTTACATACAGGGAGTACCAGGTAATAACATGGCTATATACAAGGAGGTAATAACATGGCTATATACAGGGAGTACCAGGTAATAACATGACAATATACAGGGAGTACCAGGTAATAACATGGTTATATACAGGAAGTATCAGGTGATAACATGGTTATATACAGGGAGTACCAGGTAATAACATGGCTGTATACAGGGAGTACCAGGTAATAACATGGCTATATTCAGGAAGTACCAGGTAATAACAGGGTAACACAGGGAGTACCAGGTAATAACATGGCTATATACAGGGAGTACCAGTACTCAGTCAATGTGTAGTGGTACCAGGTAATTGAGGTGGATACGGTATGTACATATAGGTTTTGATACTGCTAAAGCACTTTTATGTAGTACCCCTGTACTTGCTCCGGATTTTGAACAACCGTTTAAACTTGAGGTAGATGCTAGTGCCAGAGGTGCTGGTGCTGTTCTACTGCAGCAGGACAAGAGTGGACCATCCTGTTTGTTATTTTTCACAAACATTTTAACAAATGTCAGGCTAACTATGCAACCCAGAAGCTCTAGCTTTGTTGTTAGCGCTGCAATACTTGGAAGTAAATATTGGTTTCAGTGATAGTATATTTTTATTTATCAGTTATTTTACCAGGTAAGTTGACTGAGGACACGTTCTCTTTTACAGCAACGACCTGGGGAATAGTTACAGGGGAGAGGGGGGGGGGGGGATGAATGAGCCAATTGTAAACTGGGGATTATTAGGTGACCGTGATGGTTTGAGGGTCAGATTGGGAATTTAGCCAGGACACCGGGGTTAACACCCCTACTCTTACCATAAGTGCCATGGGATCTTTAATGACCTCAGAGAGTCAGGACACCAGGGTTAACACCCCTACTCTTACGATAAGTGCCATGGGATCTTTAATGACCCCAGAGAGTCAGGACACCAGGGTTAACACCCCTACTCTTACGATAAGTGCCATGGGATCTTTAATGACCCCAGAGAGCCAGGACACCAGGGTTAACACCCCTACTCTTACGATAAGTGCCATGGGATCTTTAATGACCCCAGAGAGTCAGGACACCAGGGTTAACACCCCTACTCTTACAATAAGTGCCATGGGATCTTTAATGACCTCAGAGAGTCAGGACACCCATTTAACATCCCATCCGAAAGACGGCAACCTACACAGGGCAGTGCCCCCAATCACTGCCCTGGGGCATTGGGATATTTTTTTAGACCAGAGAATAGAGGGCCTCCTACTGGCCCTCCAACACCACTTCCAGCAGCATCTCGTCTCCCATCAAGGGACTGGCCCTGCTTAGCTTCAGAAGCAAGCCAGCAGTGGTACGCAGGGTGGTATGCTGCTGGCATATACTGACCATAACCCCTCAGTGTTTCTCCACCGGATGTTCAACCAGAACCAGCGCCTTCTGCGTTGGGTGATTACTGTGCAGAATTATAATTTGGAGATCTGCCATAAAAAGAGTTCTGAAAATGTATTGGCAGATTCTTTGTCTCATGTTTTTAAAAATGTATGATTTTTGTGTGTCTCGTTAGGTTCCATTTACTTGTTAGTATTCGTTGTAAATACGTTGGTCTCCAGCCTTATCGGGTTGGGAGTGTCACCGATTCCTGTGTGTATTTGTTGGACCATATTGGACCACGTTAAATCCTCAGTAATGTGGACCACGTTAATTCCTCAGTAATGTGGACCACGTTAATTCCTCAGTAATGTGGACCACGTTAATTCCTCAGTAATGTGGACAGCGTTAATTCCTCAGTAATGTGGACCATGTTAATTCCTCAGTAATGTGGACAGCGTTAATTCCACAGTAATGTGGACCGCGTTAATTCCTCAGTAATGTGGACCACGTTAATTCCTCAGTAATGTGGACCATGTTAATTCCTCAGTAATGTGGACCGCGTTAATTCCTCAGTAATGTGGACAGCGTTAATTCCACAGTAATGTGGACCGCGTTAATTCCTCAGTAATGTGGACCACGTTAATTCCTCAGTAATGTGGACCATGTTAATTCCTCAGTAATGTGGACCATGTTAATTCCTCAGTAATGTGGACCACGTTAATTCCACAGTAATGTGGACCACGTTAATTCCTCAGTAATGTGGACCATGTTAATTCCTCAGTAATGTGGACCATGTTAATTCCTCAGTAATGTGGACCATGTTAATTCCTCTGTAATTTGGACCGCGTTAATTCCTCGGTAATGTGGACATCGAGGAACTTGAAGCTCTCGATCCCCTTCACTACATCAAGGTTTCTTGAATCTGTTTTTTTATACTCTCTTACAACTGTTATCGATGGACTGGTTCGCTGGAAACGTTGGAAGAACGACGCACAAGCTTCAATGGGGCAGAAGGCTGTGAATCTGTATGGCCAGGCAGCTAGCAACAATGACAATGTGGGGGGGATCCAAGCTTCAATGGGGAAGAAGGCTGTGAATCTGTATGGCCAGGCAGCTAGCAACAATGACAATGTGGGGGGGATCCAAGCTTCAATGGGGCAGAAGGCTGTGAATCTGTATGGCCAGGCAGCTAGCAACAATGACAATGTGGGGGTGGGGGGGATCCTAGGTGGCTCGTTTTCAGCTCGTTTCATCTTGTTCTTCATACCATGTCTTGTTGTGACTGATATCAGGTCTATGTTAATATGACTAAAATTCGCTAGCTAGCTAACCGACAACTGTAACAATGTATTTGACGAAACAAGTGCTCATTTGTGCAAATGTATTTATGTTTTCAATAAATATTTCTGCCGAAATATAGTTTACATGTTATCAACCATCTCTAAACCAATCCTGTCTGTTTTGCCCCATAGTTGCGCACTCACCTGTTTGGTTGCTAAACAACCAAACCGTCTATAACAACCAAACCGTCTATACCATTCCCAGACACAGATTAAAACTAGTCCTAGACTAAAATGCAATTTCAATTGAGATTCTTTGCATTCTTTTTAGTCCAGGTGCTTAATCTGTGTTTGGTAAACTGGCCCCTAGAGTTCCTGGTTATTGTTATGGGAAGGGTCCCGGATCGAAGAGGCAGACAATGCTGTGCCTCAACAACAGCAGCAACATATTTTTCGGCCTCATAAAATGTCTCATTCAAATGTATTAAGCTCTTATCGTTATGTACCTCGTTTTAAGGGTTTTCTGGAGAATATTTACCTCTTTTTATGGGGGTGTCGTCATGTGTGTCCGTCCGTCTGTCTGGCCGGAACCTGAACCAACTGCCACCACTTCCACCTCCGGGGGAAGTGTGTGTGTGTGTGTGTGTGTGTGTGTGTGTGTGTGTGTGTGTGTGTGTGTGTGTGTCCACACTGTATATCTGGGCCCAGCCAGGCCATTCATGTTTCAAGGGCAGAGCAGATTACAATAACCTCTTATCCTCCTATAGTATTATCAGATCTGTTGTTCAGTGTGAAGTATTCTGGGTAGGTTCTAAGAAACGAGGAGAGAATTAAAATTGTATACAGTACAACTATTGACCCTGAAGGGACACATTGACACAAAAGGGGAATAGTGTATTCAATGAACTGCTATGTTTATCATCATGAGAAGAAGCACACTTAACTTTCCTTATCTATGTTCATACAAATAACTTGTACCATTTAATAGCTAGAACAGCCAGAAGAGGACTGGCCACCCCTCATAGCCTGGTTCCTCTCTAGGTTTCTTCCTAGGTTTTGGCCTTTCTAGGGGAGTTTTTCCTAGCCACCGTGCTTCTACACCTGCATTGCTTGCTGTTTGGGGTTTTAGGCTGGGGGGTTTCTGTACAGCACTTTGAGATATCAGCTGATGTAAGAAGGGCTTTTATAAATACATTTGATTTGATAATAAGAGTATGACAAAGTATCCTCAAGTCAAATGATGATCTAATGATACTGTTGTAATTGTATTTGAACACCAGGTGGCAGCATAGCCCAATTTAAAAGACGAGACCAGACAGAGGCGTTTCAAATAGCTGCATTCTATCCTTTCCGATGGCCCTGTTTCCTCAGCTCAGAGTTGTGCTTTCTGCTTTAAGCTGAGTGATATTATAATTTATTTTCCCATGTTCACACAACTGACTGGAATCCTGCGTTATATCCTCCCTCTACATTTAAGCTAATAAAAATAAGTTTATCACTGAAGATGGGGGGAGGGGGGGGGGGGGGAATACATGGGACCCTCCATGAACCTGTGACCTCAAATCAAATCCAATTTTATTTGTCACATACACATGGTTAGCAGATGTTATTGGTCACATACACATGGTTAGCAGATGTTATTGGTCACATACACATGGTTAGCAGATGTTATTGGTCACATACACATGGTTAGCAGATGTTATTGGTCACATACACATGGTTAGCAGATGTTAATGCGAGTGTAGCGAAATGCTTGTGCTTTTAGTTCCGACCGTGCAGTAATAACCAACGAGTAATCTAACCTAACAATTTCACAACAACTACCTTATACACACAAGTATAAAGGAATGAATAAGAATATGTACATATAAATATATGGATGAGCGATGGCCGAACGGCATAGGCAAAATGCAGTAGATAGTATAGAGTACAGTATATACATATGAGATCAGTAATGTAGAGTATGTAAACATTATATAAAGTGGCATTGTTTAAAGTGACTAGTGAATAATTAAAGTGGCTAGATTTGAGTCAGTGTGTAGGCAGCAGCCACTCAATGTTAGTGATGACTGTTTAACAGTCTGATGGCCTTGTGACCTGCACCTGACCTCTGTAACCCCAGAATGCAGAATGAACCGTGTTCCTGTTACACCCCCCCCCCTTTCCTGGTAGTCACAAAGTGGCGAATGAAAGTGTGGAGGAGAGGTGTCTTCAAATCCAACTTTTATTCTGTCCTTGATTTAATTCCCTCATGATTCCACCAGCTTTAGGCACGAGGACATGGCATCTACTTTTTTTTCTTATTTTTTCGATAGAAAAACATTCTCCTGCACTGTAATTTACTAATTGATAAGAGCTATTGATAAGAGCTAGGTACATGAGTAATCCGTTTGGATAAAAGGATGGTAAATATAAACTAGTTTTTTTCTAGATCTATTTGACCTTTATGATCGCTGGAGACAAATGTGAAACCAGTCATATGGCTGCAAACTGATGCGTATCAACATTTCACAGTAAACACCATCAGTTATACCCACGTACATATTTATAACTGTCACTTTTGGTGTTAGTTTACTTACATTTTGCATCATTCCATTACATCGTTAGTTTACCTTTCCTCTGTCTCGTTCCTGTGTTTGTTCCTGAGGATCGCTAGCGCACAGTGGATGATATTAGGACAACGCGTTACAAGTTGCGTAATAATCTGGCACATGTAGCCTGTTGGAATCATTATGGAACGCAGACGGTACGTAGCAGTTTAAACCTGGAGCCTGGCGCACGGTTCACGATGACCGGACTGTTGTCAGCTGAAATGTGACAGGTTCTAAAACAATCTAAAACAATTGTCATTTATACCTACAATTCCCTTATCCAAACGGATTACTCATTTACCAAGCTCTCAATAGCTCTTATCAATTTTGTAAAACACAGTGCGTGGAGAATAGTGTTATGTCTATGCAGATGCTTTTTCCACTTTGAAACGGGCAGTTTCTCCCGACCTTATTCATGGATTTTTTTCTCACACGTAAAGGTGGTGGAATGAGGAGGGAATTAAGTCGAAGTCATTTCTTTGTTCTCTGCCACGAACAAATAGTTGATGAATAGAATGCGATTCTCATGTTTATTAAATTCAAGGTCAGATTAGACGTAGAGAGGAAAAGCGCATAAAAGGGAATTACAGTGCCTTCAGAATGTATCCACACCCCATCACTTTATCCACATTTTGTCGTGAGGTTAAATCGAGATGTTGTGTCACTGGCCTACATAAAATACCCCATCATGTCAAAGTGGAATTATGTCTTTTTTTTTTAAATGCTTCCAAATTAATAAAAAATGAAAAGCTGAAATGTCTTAAGTCAATTAGTATTCAACCCTTTTGTTATGACAAGGCTAAATAAGCTCAGGAGTAAACATTTACTTAACAAGTCACATAATAAGTTCCATGGACTCACTCTGTGTGCAATAATAGTATTTCACAGGATTTTTGAATAACTACCTCATCTCTGTACCCCCCCACACATACAATTATCTGTAAAGTCCCTCGGCGAACTTAAAACCACAAAGACCAGGGAGGTTTTCCAATGTCTCACAAAGAAGGGTAGCTATTGGTAGATGGTGGTGGTGGGGGGGGGGGGGGGGGAGAAGACATTGAATAAGTATGAATAACCATGGTAAAGTTATTAATTACACTTTGGATGGTGTTTCAATACACCCAGTCTCTACAAAGATACAGGCATCCATCCTAACTCAGTTGCCAGAGAGGAAGGAAACCACTCAGGTATTATGACGCCAATGGTGACTTTAAAACAGTTACAAAATGTGTTTGTGATAGAACTGATGATGGATAAATAACACTGTAGTCACTTTACAATACTAACCTAATTGACACAGTGAAAAGAAGGAAGCCTATACAGAATAAAAATATTCAACAACACACATCCTGTTTGCAACAAGGCACTAAAGTAAAATTTCAAAAAATGTGGCAAAGAAATGAACTTTATTTCCTGAATACAAAGCATTATGTTTGGGGCAAATCCAACACAACACATCACTTATACAACTTCATATTTCCTGGCATGGTGGTGGCTGCATCATGTTATGGGTATGCTTCTTTGGAATAAGTCAAGGGGTATGAATACTTTCTGAAGGAACATTCCATTAACGCTCTCTTACCTTGGGTCGGAATTCCCCCCTACGACCACACAAAGTGTTATTGAAGTGTGTAATGAATTATCCTTCATTTCTATATCCGTTTAACTACATCTACTAAAAAACTGAGAGAGGAAATCACTCGGTATACATCTTAAATTGACTATGAATAGTTACTCAGAAATGTGCTGGTTGGCTGTGACAAATAACTGTCACATCTTAGCCCTGCCTCAGTAGCATCTACCATCCCTGTGTTAAACAAGCATGGGCCGTTAGTCATCGTCAGAAAGCTAGCACGTATTCACACGCACACACATACCCACACACACGCAAACAGCTACCGAATGTCAGCTAGACTGTCTTCTGTCCAATCCAACAGTGTGTGCCCGATTTACACAATTCGGCATCATTATATTGGATGCTATCACCGTTCCACCTGGTTCCATGCCCCTATAGAAAACCACTATATGTGAAACCTTGTTGAAAACTAATCCTATTGATTTCCCACACAAAGAAGGCATATTATGGCCACAATTAGTAAAATATTCTGCCAAACAAACATCAGATTGAGAAGATAATAAATAAATAAATGTCCAGTCCTACATATTGATTTCATTTATATTGTAGATAGTATGAAATAAAACCAGGCCAAAACGTATAATGTGAATTTGTTCTTGATAAAATAGATTGTAGAACATACAATCAAACATACTGTGAATATATACAGTACCTAAAGATCTTTGAACGTTTCTTCAAGTGCATCAAGCGCTATGATGAAACTGGCTCTCATGAGGACCTCCACAGGAAAGGAAGGCTGCAGAGGATACGTTCATTAGAGTTACCAGCCTCAGATTGCAGCCCAATCTTTCACAGAGTTCAAGTAACAGACACATCTCAACATCAACTGTTCAGAGGAGACTATGTGAATCAGGCCGTCATGGTCGAAATGCTGTAAAGAAAACATTACTAAACATTCCTAAAGGAAACCAATAAGAAGAAGAGAGAAGCTTGGGTCAAGAAACACGAGCAATGGACATTAGACTGAAATCTATAAATCTGTCTTTTTGTTTGATGAATCCAAATTTTAGATTATTGGTTCCAACTGCCGTGTCTTTGTGAGACGCAGAGTAGGTGAACAGATGATCTCCGCATGTGTGGTTCCCACCGTGAAGCATGGAGGAGGAGGTGTGATGGTGCGGGAGTGCTATGCTGGTGATACTGTCTGTGATTTTATTTTATTTTATTCAAGGCACACTTAACCAGCATGGCTACCACAGCATGACGACACAACAGTGGCCTGATCACAGACAATGATGAGACAGCCTATAGGGAGGAGGTCAGAGAACTGGCAGTGTGGTGCCAGGACAACAACTTCTCCCTCAATATAAGCAAGACAGGGAGCTGATTGTGCACTACAGGAAAAGGGGAGCTGAACAGACCCCATTAACATCGACGGGGCTGTAGTGGAGCAGGTGGAGAGTTTCAAAATCCTTGGTGTCCACATCACCAATGAACTATCATGTTCCAAACATACCAAGACAGTCGTGAAGAGGGCACAACAAAACCTTTTCCCCCTCAGGAGACTGAAAAGATTTGGCATGGGTCCCCAGATCCTCAAAAGGTTCTACAACTGCACCATCGAGAGCATCCTGACCGGTTGCATCACCGCCTGGTATGGGGGTACCCTTCAGAGGGTAGTGCGAACGACCCAGTACATCACTGGGGCCAAGCTTCCTGCCATCCAGGACCTGTATAATAAATAGGTGGTGTGAGAGGAAAGCCCATAAAACTGTCAGAGCCTCAAGTATCTAGATTGTCTTCTCTGCTACCTCACAGTAAGCGGTACCGGCGCGCCAAGTCTAGGACCAAAAGGCTCCTCAACAGCTTCTATCCCCAATCCATCAGACTACTGAACAATTCATAAAAATCGCCTCCGGAAATTTACAATTTTACATCTTCTTGGGTATGATGCTACAAGCTTGGCATACCTGTATTTGGAGAGTTTCTCCTATTCTTCTCAGCAGATCCTCTTAAGCTCTGTCAGGTTGGATGGGGAATGGTGCTCGATCGGGTTCGTCCGGGTTCTGTCTGGGCCACTCAAGGAAACTCAGAGACTTGTTCTGAATCCACTCCTGCGTTATCTTGGCTGTGTGGGGGAACTTTCACCCCAGTCTGAGGTCCTGAGCACTCTGGAGCAGGTTTTCACCAGGACCACGTCAAGACGGGGCGGAGGACCTCGTCAAGACGGGGGGGAGGACCACGTCAAGACGGGGGGGGAGGACCTCGTCAAGACGGGGGGGGAGGACCTCGTCAAGACGGGGGGAAGGACCTCGTCAAGACGGGGGGGAGGACCTCGTCAAGACGGGGGGGGAGGACCTCGTCAAGACGGGGGGGAGGACCTCGTCAAGACGGGGGGGGAGGACCTCGTCAAGACGGGGGGGGAGGACCTCGTCAAGACGGGGGGGGAGGACCTCGTCAAGACGGGGGGGGAGGACCTCGTCAAGACGGGGGGGAGGACCTCGTTAAGACGGGGGGGGGGACCACGTCAAGACAGGGGGAGGACCACGTCAAGACAGGGGGGGACCACGTCAAGACAGGGGGAGGACCACGTCAACTATTACCTGGGCTTGAGGAGATGAGATCAGAATGGGTATTGCTGAACTATTACCTGGGCTTGAGGAGATGAGATCAGAATGGGTATTGCTGAACTATTACCTGGGCTTGAGGAGATGAGATCAGAATGGGTATTGCTGAACTATTACCTGGGCTTGAGGAGATGAGATCAGAATGGGTATTGCTGAACTATTACCTGGGCTTGAGGAGATGAGATCAGAATGGGTATTGCTGAACTATTACCTGGGCTTGAGGAGATGAGATCAGAATGGGTATTGCTGAACTATTACCTGGGCTTGAGGAGATGAGATCAGAATGGGTATTGCTGAACTATTACCTGGGCTTGAGGAGATGAGATCAGAATGGGTATTGCTGAACTATTACCTGGGCTTGAGGAGATGAGATCAGAATGGGTATTGCTGAACTATTACCTGGGCTTGAGGAGATGAGATCAGAATGGGTATTGCTGAACTATTACCTGGGCTTGAGGAGATGAGATCAGAATGGGTATTGCTGAACTATTACCTGGGCTTGAGGAGATGAGATCAGAATGGGTATTGCTGAACTATTACCTGGGCTTGAGGAGATGAGATCAGAATGGGTATTGCTGAACTATTACCTGGGCTTGAGGAGATGAGATCAGAATGGGTATTGCTGAACTATTACCTGGGCTTGAGGAGATGAGATCAGAATGGGTATTGCTGAACTATTACCTGGGCTTGAGGAGATGAGATCAGAATGGGTATTGCTGAACTATTACCTGGGCTTGAGGAGATGAGATCAGAATGGGTATTGCTGAACTATTACCTGGGCTTGAGGAGATGAGATCAGAATGGGTATTGCTGAACTATTACCTGGGCTTGAGGAGATGAGATCAGAATGGGTATTGCTGAACTATTACCTGGGCTTGAGGAGATGAGATCAGAATGGGTATTGCTGAACTATTACCTGGGCTTGAGGAGATGAGATCAGAATGGGTATTGCTGAACTATTACCTGGGCTTGAGGAGATGAGATCAGAATGGGTATTGCTGAACTATTACCTGGGCTTGAGGAGATGAGATCAGAATGGGTATTGCTGAACTATTACCTGGGCTTGAGGAGATGAGATCAGAATGGGTATTGCTGAACTATTACCTGGGCTTGAGGAGATGAGATCAGAATGGGTATTGCTGAACTATTACCTGGGCTTGAGGAGATGAGATCAGAATGGGTATTGCTGAACTATTACCTGGGCTTGAGGAGATGAGATCAGAATGGGTATTGCTGAACTATTACCTGGGCTTGAGGAGATGAGATCAGAATGGGTATTGCTGAACTATTACCTGGGCTTGAGGAGATGAGATCAGAATGGGTATTGCTGAACTATTACCTGGGCTTGAGGAGATGAGATCAGAATGGGTATTGCATGCATTTGAATGTGTTTTCATTGAAATTGAGAAGAGGTCAAATAGTTTTCTTATTTAGTTTGAATGTTATTTAAAGGAAGCTACAGTATATCCAACTAATATCACATTTCATAAGACTTTCAACACATGATAAGGAAATAAATCGTAAAATAGAGTGTTAAAGTACGTAGCATATGAAGAGGAACGTTTTAATAACTCAGAAATGGTTCTGTTTACTGTTTTACTGTCCATAATTAGACAGAAAGACTCAACCATTACTTTCATGGTAATCGTCCCAGTCGTTTATTGGCCAACAAGCTACGCAGTAATGATCAATTAGCTGATATAGCAACTACTGAATCTGAAACAAAGGGGGGGGGGGGGGATTACTATTAGAACCCAAATTAATCAATCAAAGATTCTCCCGCTTCTATAAATAACTACGAACATCTGATTGTAAATCCACACCAAGCCAGACTAAGTCCTTTCTACAATAATGGATCACTTCTCTCAACAGAGGAAGCCGGCTTGCTGGGAGCCCAAATCTCTCTCAATTAACTCAAAAGGGCATTGGATAGCATATCACCTGGATTTGGGACGATATTCCTCCTGTCTATTTAAAATGTTGGAATCAATTCTGTCCACTATTTCTCGAAATGATTAATACAGCCTTTCACAAATTTGGGATTTATTATGAATTTGGGATAGATGTGAATACAGCACTAATTTCACCTTTATTTAAAGGTACTAGATAGATACTACCCAGTGTTCTCACTATCGCCTCCCTATCTTTGATTTAAAAAAAAAAAACAGATATTAAACTGTTTTCTAAAATGTTGTCGTCCCACCTCGAGATTTACTTACCCAAATTGGTCCACGCGGACCGAAGCAGGTTTGTTAAAAATCGTTTATCCTCGGATTACCTCCGTCGACTATTCCATATCTTAGATGCTTCATCGGAACCAACAGCTCCTCGGGGCTGTATTATCTCTCTATGCAGAAGAAGCTGTTTGATAGACTAGAATTGTCATATCTCTGGTCTGTCTCTCGGAACGTATGTGAAATGGCTCCAATTTCATTAATATAATTAGAATACAATATGCTAATCCCTCAGCGGTAGTTATAACAGGACATATCTGCTCTCCTCCGTTCAGAATAACTAGAAACAGCATACAAGGCGATCCAATTTTGCGATTCTTATTATACATGGGAGCCTCTGATCCAGGTAATTCTTCAGTTGAGGGACATAACACCAATTTCCCTAAAATATACTGATCACTTCATCTCATTGTACGCAGACGGTATCTTACTATATCTACACTATGTATCTCAATCGCTCCCAAACACATTGAAGATCATAGATAAATTCAGCTTCATCTCAAGTTATAAAATGTATCCAATCAAATCAGCCCCTACTGCCTCTCCAGACCCCGATGTAGGAACTCCATCTCTACTTATGACATCCCAATCGTTTCCCGTTTGGGAGTAGATTTATTTCCTACCTTCGATTAAAAAAAAAAAACATTGCCAGAAGATTTCCTGATTAACAAACTGCCATTTCTACATACTGGAAAAAAATAAGATGAAAGAGCACTCCTCTGGTGGTGTTCCCAAGCCAATGACCTGACATGGGAACCAAACATTGCTGGTTCAAACCCCACATGTGCAGATTGTCAACATAGTGTAAGAATATGGTTCTGTTTGTATGATTTAAGTGCTGTTCAAATGTCCTATAAATTAAACATATGAAGTGTAAATGATATGGTTTGATTAAATGCTGTTGAAATCCCCTTTAAATGTATTTGAAATACCATGTGTCTCTATATCAAAAGCGAATTGCCATTAAATCTTGAGTGAAACACAATGGGGATGTATTCCGGTCTGCTTTACAGAGATACAAATTTGCATTCTGACAATGCTGTGGTAATGTTAGATAAAACATAAATATAACAGCTTCTAAATGTTCTTGAAATGTTCTGAGGACCTCCCAAGACGAGGTAAAATGTGCAGAAAGTACTCACACCCCTTGATTTTTCCACATTTTGTTGTTGAATTTAAAATGAATTCAATTGAGATTTTGTTTCACTGGCCTACACACAATACCCCAATAATATCAAATTGGAATTATGTTTTTATAAAAGTTTTCAGAAAAAGCTAAAATGTCTTGAGTCAATAACTACCCCTTTGTTATGGCACGAAGAAATAAGTTCAGGAGTAAATATTTTCTGAACAAGTCATAAGTTGCATGGACTCACTCTGCGTGCAATAATAGTGTTTAACATGATTTGTGAATGACTACCTCACCTCTGTACCTCACACATACAATGATCAGTAAGGTCCCTCAGAATTTCAAACACAGCATATTATACAATCCAGGTGTGTAAAACTCTTGAGACACCCATATAAAGACTCACAGGTGTAATCGCTGCCAAAGGTGATTGATTATAACATGTATTGACTCAGGTGTGTGAATAGTTATGTACATTTGATATTTCTGTATTTTATTTTCAAGAAATTAGCTAAACTTTCTAAAAAAAAAATGTTCACTTTGTCATTATGGGGTATTGTGTGTGTGTGGATGGGTGAGAATTCAACAAAATGTGGAATAAGTCAAGGGGTTTGAATACTTTTTGAAGCCACTGTATATTGTGTGAACATCAATGGAATGGAATGCTAAACCTAAAACAAATATGTTACGAACGTCATAAAAACAAAGTCATTTGGAAATTGTGGAACATTTTTCAATGTTCTGGGAATCTATAAAGAACTCAGAAAGACTGTTCTGTCAACATCCGGTCAACATCCTGTCAACATCCTTGCAACATCAATGGAATGTTTTGTTCCACCCTGATACTTTTTTTTGGCCCCTTTTTTGACACCAATTTCGTGGTATCCAATTGGTAGTTGTTACAGTCTTGTCTCATCGCTGCAACTCGCACACGGACTCAGGAGAGGCTAAGGTCAAGAGCCGTGTGTCCTCTGAAACACCAATGCCCATCCAACCCGGAAGCCAGCTCTGAAACACCGTACACCTGGCGACCATCTCCGCGTGCACTGAGCCCGGCCCGCCACAGGGGTCGCTAGAGCGAGATGGCACAAGGACATCCCTGCCAGCCAAACCCTGCCCTAACCCGGATGATGCTGGGCCAATTGTGCACCGCCCCATGGGTCTCCCGGTCGCGGCTTGCTACGACAGAGCCTGGACTCGAACCCAGGATCTCTAGTGACACAGCTGCCGGCTGTCTGCGGCTGTCAGCGGCTGTCTGCCAGCTGTCTGCTGGCTGTCTTCTGCTGTCTTCTGCTGTCTGCGGCTCTCTGCTGCTGTCTACTGGCTGTCTTCTGCTGTCTACTGCTGTCTTGTGCTGTCTGCTGCTGTCTGCTGCTGTCTGTGGCTGTCTGCCGCTGTCTTCTGCTGTCTTCCGCTGTCTGCTGCTGTCTGCAGCTGTCTTCCGCTGTCTGCTGCTGTCTTCCGCTGTCTGCCGCTGTCTGCCGCTGTCTTCCGCTGTCTGCTGCTGTCTGCAGCTGTCTGCTGCTGTCTGCGTCCCAAACAGACCCCTATTTACCTGTATAGCTCTATGGGTCTTGTTCCAAGGTAGTGCACTATATAGGGAATCAGGTGCTTTTGGGACGTTGGCTCTGTCTCTACCATCATTTCCCAGCGTTTTCCCATTGTCACAAGTTAGGTTCTACAGCCAGGACCAGGACAGTCATTTTTTATGTTTTATTTAAAAAAAAAACATTTAACCTTTATTTAACAAGGCAAGTCAGTTAAGAACAAATTCTTATTAACAATGACGGCCTACCAGAGCCAGGCCAGTCAGAGCCCGGCCAGTCAGTCAGGCCAGTCAGAGGCAGGCCAGAGGCAGGCCAGAGACAGGCCAGTCAGAGGCAGGCCAGAGGCAGGCCAGTCAGAGGCAGGCAAGTCAGAGTCAGGCCAGTCAGAGTCAGGCCAGTCAGAGTCAGGCCAGTCAGAGTCAGGCCAGTCAGAGTCAGGCCAGTCAGAGCCAGGCCAGTCAGAGTCAGGCCAGTCACAGGCAGGCCAGTCAGAGCCAGGCCAGTCAGAGTCAGGCCAGTCAGAGTCAGGCCAGTCAGAGCCAGGCCAGTCAGAGCCAGGCCAGTCAGAGTCAGGCCAGTCAGAGCCAGGCCAGTCAGAGCCAGGCCAGTCAGAGTCAGGCCAGTCAGAGGCAGGCCAGTCAGAGGCAGGCCAGTCAGAGTCAGGCCAGTCAGAGGCAGGCCAGTCAGAGTCAGGCCAGTCAGAGGCAGGCCAGTTAGAGCCAGGCCAGTCAGAGGCAGGCCAGTCAGAGGCAGGCCAATCAGAGGCAGGCCAGTCAGAGGCAAGCCAGTCAGAGGCAGGCCAGTCAGAGTCAGGCCAGTCAGAGCCCGGACAGTCAGTCAGGCCAGTCAGAGGCAGGCCAGTCAGAGGCAGGCCAGTCAGAGTCAGGCCAGTCAGAGCCAGGCCAGTCAGAGTCAGGCCAGTCAGAGTCAGGCCACTCAGGGTCAGGCCAGTCAGAGTCAGGCCAGTCAGAGGCAGGCCAGTCAGAGTCAGGCCAGTCAGAGGCAGGCCAGTCAGAGTCAGGCCAGTCAGAGGCAGGCCAGTCAGAGTCAGGCCAGTCAGAGGCAGGCCAGTCAGAGTCAGGCCAGTCAGAGCTGTCTGATCTGCTGTCTGCTCTGCTGTCTGATCTGCTGTCTGATCTGCTGTCTGATCTGCTGTCTGCTCTGCTGTCTGATCTGCTATCTGATCAGCTGTCTGATCTGCTGTCTGATCTGCTGTCTGATCTGCTGTCTGCTCTGCTGTCTGATCTGCTGTCTGCTCTGCTGTCTGATCTGCTGTCTGATCTGCTGTCTGATCTGCTGTCTGATCTGCTATCTGATCTGCTGTCTGCCGTATTGTCGGATCTGCTATCTGATCTGCTGTCTGATCTGCTGTCTAATCTGCTGTCTGCTCTGCTGTCTGATCTGCTATCTGATCTGCTGTCTGATCTGCTGTCTGATCTGCTGTCTGCTCTGCTGTCTGATCTGCTGTCTGCTCTGCTGTCTGATCTGCTATCTGATCTGCTGTCTGATCTGCTGTCTGATCTGCTGTCTGCTCTGCTGTCTGATCTGCTGTCTGATCTGCTGTCTGATCTGCTGTCTGCCGTATTGTCGGATCTGCTATCTGATCTGCTGTCTGCTCTGCTGTCTGATCTGCTGTCTGATCTGCTGTCTGATCTGCTGTCTGATCTGCTGTCTGATCTGCTGTCTGATCTGCTATCTGATCTGCTGTCTGCTCTGCTGTCTGCTCTGCTGTCTGATCTGCTGTCTGCTCTGCTGTCTGATCTGTTGTCTGATCTGCTGTCTGATCTGCTGTCTGATCTGCTATATGCTCTGCTGTCTGATCTGCTGTCTGCTCTGCTGTCTACTCTGCTGTCTGATCTGCTGTCTGATCTGCTGTCTGCTCTGTTCCTCCAGGTGATCAACATCTGTTCCTGGTTTATTATGTTGCGTTTCCTGTAATCCAGGAAGTCCTGCCAGTTGTCATCAGGTCAACAGCACAAACCAGATCCCTGTAAGATACACATCTCTGTGGTATTTTATTAACTAACATTTCACAATATGGCATATGGGAAGCTGAGGGAATAATTCATTTGTGAATAAGCAGAGCAATTGGTGCATTCTTGAATAGCAATAAGACTCTGTATAGTAAGTAATATGATCTTTTTTTTTAACATTTTTTAAATGTATTACATTTTTGTATTACAAATGTATAAAAAAAAATGTGTATTCCATTTTTTAAATGTTTTTAGTATCTATCACAGCTCTTTCTCTTGGTTGTTCTTAGCTTTTAGTTTGCTTGGTTTACTTAATGTTGAGCCGACATGCAAACCCCCTCTGTCCTGATATCCTTCATTTGGAGCAACTTGTTCTTTTGACAGATGACAAAACCATTTCCAACTCCCCGGGTGACTCATTTTGACGTTTTACTCCTCTTTTGGTAATGTAATCTGCTATAAGAAATGTTCTAATTATAAGATTTATCCTAAATTGAATTAGACCTTGATGAGGTCATCTAGCTCTAGAGGAAACAAACATTCCAGAACCCCTCTTTCTCTTTATCCTCCTTCCTTCCTTCTTTAAATGTGCAGCACTGTCATCCTGTGAGCTGTGGCGGGAGAGAGAACTGTTCTCCTGTGAGCTGTGGAGGGAGAGAGAACTGTTCTCCTGTGAGCTTTGGAGGGAGAGAGAACTGTTCTCCTGTGAGCTGTGGACGGAGAGAGAACTGTTCTTCTGTGAGCTGTGGAGGGAGAGAGAACTGTTCTCCTGTGAGCTGTGGGGGAGAGAGAACTGTCATCCTGTGAGCTGTGGAGGGAGAGAGAACTGTTCTCCTGTGAGCTGTGGAGGGAGAGAGAACTGTTCTCCTGTGAGCTTTGGAGGGAGAGAGAACTGTTCTCCTGTGAGCTGTGGACGGAGAGAGAACTGTTCTTCTGTGAGCTGTGGAGGGAGAGAGAACTGTTCTCCTGTGAGCTGTGGAGGGAGAGAGAACTGTCATCCTGTGAGCTGTGGAGGGAGAGAGAACTGTTCTCCTGTGAGCTGTGGAGGGAGAGAGAACTGTTCTCCTGTGAGCTGTGGAGGGAGAGAGAACTGTTCTCCTGTGAGCTGTGGAGGGAGAGAGAACTGTTCCCCTGTGAGCTGTGGAGGGAGAGGGAACTGTTCTCCTGTGAGCGGAGAGAGAACTGTTCTCCTGTGAGCTGTGGAGGGAGAGAGAACTGTTCTCCTGTGAGCTGTGGAGGGAGAGAGAACTGTTCTCCTGTGAGCTGTGGAGGGAGAGGGAACTGTTCTCCTGTGAGCGGAGAGAGAACTGTTCTCCTGTGAGCTGTGGAGGGAGAGGGAACTGTTGTCCTGTGAGCTGTGGAGGGAGAGAGAACTGTTGTCCTGTGAGCTGTGGAGGGAGAGAGAACTCATCCTGTGAGCTGTGGAGGGAGAGGGAACTGTTCTCCTGTGAGCTGTGGAGGGAGAGGGAACTGTTCTCCTGTGAGCTGTGGAGGGAGAGAGAACTGTTCTCATGTGAGGGGAGAGAGAACTGTTCTCCTGTGAGCTGTGAGAGAACTGTTCTCCTGTGAGGGGAGAGAGAACTGTTCTCCTGTGAGCTGTGGAGGGAGAGGGAACTGTCATCCTGTGAGCTGTGGAGGGAGAGAGACCGTATGCCCCGGAAAGACAGAGAGCTCTCCACTGTTCTGTGGAGAGAGAGAGAGCACTGTTTTTTTTATTTAACTAGGCAAGTCAGTAAAGAACAAATTCTTATTTTCAATGACAGCCTAGTGGGTGAACTCCCTTTTCAGGGGCAGAACAAACAATTTGTACTTTGTCAGCTCGGGGATTTGAACTTGCAACCTTTCGGTTACTAGTCCAACGCTCTAACCACCAGGCTACACTGCTGCTCTGTGCCGTTGAAAGACAGAGAGAGAGCGCACTGTCCTCCTCTGTGCCGTTGAAAGACAGAGACAGAGAGAAAGCGCACTGTCCTCTGTACTGTGAGGAGGGAGGTGGAAAGAACTGTCCTCTCTGCTATGAAGAGAGAGGGAAAGAGAGAGAGAGCTGTGGAGAGAGAAAGAGAGCTATGTAGAGAGAGGGAAAGAGAGAGAGAGCTGTGGAGAGAGAGAGAGCTATGGAGAGAGAGGGAAAGAGAGAGAGAGCTGTGGAGAGAGAAAGAGAGCTATGTAGAGAGAGGGAAAGAGAGAGAGAGCTGTGGAGAGAGAGAGAGCTATGGAGAGAGAGGGAAAGAGAGAGAGAGAGCTGGGGAGAGAGAGAGAGCAAATCAAATCACATTTCTTTATAAAGCCCTTTTTTCTTTACATCAGCAGACATCACAAAGTGCTATACAGAAACCCCTAACAGCAAACAATGCAGATGCAGACACCTAGGAAGAAACCTAGAGAGGAACCAGGCTCTGCTTGTCCTCTTCTGGCTGTGCCGGGTGGAGATTACAAGAGTACATTGCCAGACACAGCCGTGTATATCCCCCCCCCCAAGAAGATACCTCGGACGGCCCTCAAGGAACTTCACTGGACTCTATGTAAACTGTAAAGCCGTATATCCTGAGGCTACATTTATTGTAGCTGGGGATTTTACCAAAGCTAATTTGAGAACGAGGCTACCTAAATTCTATCAGCACACGGACAAAACACTGGATCACTGCTACTCTAACTTCCACAATGCATTCAAGGTGCTCCACAGCTCACAGGATGACAGTTCCCTCTCCCTTCACAGCTCACAGGATGACAGTTCCCTCTCCCTTCACAGCTCACAGGATGACAGTTCCCTCTCCCTTCACAGCTCACAGGATGACAGTTCCCTCTCCCTTCACAGCTCACAGGATGACAGTTCCCTCTCCCTTCACAGCTCACAGGATGACAGTTCCCTCTCCCTTCACAGCTCACAGGATGACAGTTCCCTCTCCCTTCACAGCTCACAGGATGACAGTTCCCTCTCCCTTCACAGCTCACAGGATGACAGTTCCCTCTCCCTTCACAGCTCACAGGATGACAGTTCCCTCTCCCTTCACAGCTCACAGGATGACAGTTCCCTCTCCCTTCACAGCTCACAGGATGACAGTTCCCTCTCCCTTCACAGCTCACAGGATGACAGTTCCCTCTCCCTTCACAGCTCACAGGATGACAGTTCCCTCTCCCTTCACAGCTCACAGGATGACAGTTCCCTCTCCCTTCACAGCTCACAGGATGACAGTTCCCTCTCCCTTCACAGCTCACAGGATGACAGTTCCCTCTCCCTTCACAGCTCACAGGATGACAGTTCCCTCTCCCTTCACAGCTCACAGGATGACAGTTCTACAGACGATCACAGACTACAAAAAGAAAACCGGCCAGGTCACGGACACCGACGTTTTGCTTCCAGACAAACGAAACACCTTCTTCTTGCTTTGAGGATAACACAGTGCCACCGACTGCGGGCCCTCCCTCTCCTTCTCAGTGGCGTAAGTAAAACATTTAAACTTGTTAACCCTCGCAGGACTGCTGGGCCAGACGGCATCTCTAGCCGCGTCCTCAGAGCATGGGCAGACCAGCTGGCAAGTGTGTTTACGGACATATTCAATCTCTCTCTATCACAGTCTGCTGTCCCCACATGCTTCAATATGGCTACCATTGTTCCTGTACCCAAGAAAGCATAGGTAACTGAACTAAATTACTATCGCCCCGTGGCACTCACTTCTGTCATGATGAAGTGCTTTGAGAGGCTAGTTAAGGATCATATCACCTCCGCCTTACCTGACACCCTAGACCCACTCCAATTTGCTTACCGCCCCAATAGATCCACAGACGATGCAACCACCATCACAATGCACACTGCCCTATCCCATCTGGACAAGAGGAATACCTATGTAAGAATGCTGTTCATGGTCTCGACCCCGCCCTGTGCAACTGGGTCATGGACTTTCTGATTGGCCGCCCCCAGGGGGTGAAGGTAGGAAACAATATCTCCACTTCGCTGACCCTCAACACGGTGGCCCCACAAGGGTGCGTTCCCAGCCCCCTCCTGTACTCCCTGTTCACCCATGACTGCGTAGCCATAGACGCCTCCAACTCAATCAAGTTTGCAGACGACACTACAGTGGTAGGCTTGATTACCAGCAACAACGAGACGGCCTACAGGGAGGAGGTGAGGGCCCTCGGAGTGTGGTGTCAGGAAAACAACCTCTCAATCAACGTCAACAAAACAAAGGAGATGATCGTGGACTTCCGGAAACAGCAGAGGGAGCACCCACCAATCCACATCGACGGGACAGTAGTGGAGAAGGTGGTTAGTTTTAAGTTCCTCGGCGTACACATCACGGACAAAATTAATTGGTCCACCCACACAGACAGCATTGTGAAGAAGGCGCAGCAGCGCCTCTTCAACCTCAGGAGGCTGAAGAAATTTGGCTTGTCACCAAAAACCCTCTCAAACTTTTAAAGATGCACAATTGAGAACATCCTGTCGGGCTGTATCACCGCCTGGTACGGCAACTGCTCCGCCCACAACCGTAAGGCTAATGAGGTCTGCACAACACATCACCGGGGTCAAACTACCTGCCCTCCAGGACACCTACACCACCCAATGTCACAGGAAGGCCATAAAGATCACCAAGGACAACAACCACCGAGCCACTGCCTGTTCACGCCGCTATCATCCAGAAGGTGAGGTCAGTACAGGTGCATCAAAGCAGGGACCGAGAGACTGAAAAACAGCTTCTATCTCAAGGCCATCAGACTGTTAAACAGCCATCACTAACTCAGAGAGGCTGCTGCCTACATACTGACTCAAATCATTGGCCACTGTAATAAATGTATCACTAGTCACTTTAAATAATGCCACTTTCATAATGTTTACATACCCTACATTACTCATCTCATATGTATATACTGTACTCGATACCATCCTCTGCATCTTGCCTATGCCGCTCTGTACCATCACTCATTCATATATCTTTATGTACATATTCTTTATCCCCTTACACTTGTGTGTATAAGGTAGTAGTTTTGGAATTGTTAGCTAGATTACTCGTTGGTTATTACTGCATTGTCGGAACTAGAAGCACAAGCATTTCGCTACACTCGCATTAACATCTGCTAACCATGTGTATGTAACCAATAACATCTGCTAACCATGTGACCAATAACATCTGCTAACCACGTGTATGTGACAAATAACATCTGCTAACCACGTGTATGTGACAAATACAATTTGATTTGAACTAACTTTTGTACATCACGTTGTAACGTACAATTGACCTTTTTTAGCGGACCAAAAACGTAATACTTCCAGGTCAACTGTAATATCAATACCATTGTAAAGCACAATTTCTCCCCTTTCCAACAAAATCAATGACGAGTCCTTCATGATGAGCATCTGTGCATCTGATTCAAGACGGCAATGAGCTCCGTCCGGTCGTTCTAAACATGTCGGGAGGGGAAGCGGAACCTACTGCGTGAAATGGAGAGATGTCATTTGGGGAAATGTTTTTTTTTCTTCACCCAATCTGTCCAACTTATCACTTCTAAAATGTAAATAAAACACTGTAAAGAGTTTATATAATGTGTCGTTACATACGCATTTGAAAGTTTGTGTCGAATTTGAATCTGTTTTTTAGGGAGCCGCTAAAGTTCGTCTTCGGAAGTAAACAGCGGCTGTCGTGGCTTTTGAGAGTCATGAAGGCTTGCACCGATGACGCAAAAACATGACTAGGTATCCTCCTTATCCTGTTCCAGTCTCTGTCTTGTTTTTAATCGGTGAGAGAAGCGCTACACCTGGTGGAGAGAGGCTGTACGACACAGAATGAGTTGCATTATGGGTGCTGTACGACACAGAATGAGTTGCATTATGGGTGCTGTACGACACAGAATGAGTTTCATTATGGGTGTTGTACGACACAGAATGAGTTGCATTATGGGTGCTGTACGACACAGAATGAGTTGCATTATGGGTGCTGTTCGACACAGAATGAGTTGCATTATGGGTGCTGTTCGACACAGAATGAGTTGCATTATGGGTGCTGTTCGACACAGAATGAGTTGCATTATGGGTGCTGTTCGACACAGAATGAGTTGCATTATGGGTGCTGTTCGACACAGAATGAGTTGCATTATGGGTGTTGTACGACACAGAATGAGTTGCATTATGGGTGCTGTACGACATAGAATGAGTTTCATTATGGGTGCTGTACAACACAGAATGAGTTGCATTATGGGTGCTGTACGACACAGAATGAGTTTCATTATGGGTGCTGTACGACACAGAATGAGTCTCATTATGGGTGCTGTACGACACAGAATGAGTTGCATTATGGGTGCTGTACGTTACATCATGACACGTCACAATTTAACGTTCAGAGGGGTCCGTTTTTTTCCCAACTTTTCTCCAAGTCCTATTGGTCGATTACCATGTCAGTCAACGCTTGAATAGAAGCGTTGTTCACACCCCGGATTCTGATGTCAACACAGTCGCTACAGTCCCATTCGTCTTCATCGAGGCCTCATTTGAATGTCGCGGTTGCGCAGATCTGTACTGAATGGGGTTAGTCAACAGTAGCTATGTACGGCAGGACCAAATCGGAGAAATAGGTTGGAGGAAGTCGATGTAATGCTTTGTAGGTTAGCAGTATAACCTTGAAATCAGCCCTTGCCTTAACAGGAAGCCAGTGTAGGGAGGCTAGCACTGGAGTAATATGATACAATTTTGGGGTTCTGGTCAGGATTCTAGCAGCCGTATTTAGCACTAACTGAAGTTTATTTGGTGCTTTATCCGGGTAGCCGGAGGGTTGAGCATTGCAGTACTTTCATCTAGAAGTGACAGAAGCATGGATTAACTTTTCTGCATCATTTCTGGACAAAAAAGTTTGATATTTGAAATGATACGAAGATGGAAAAAAGCTGCCCTTGGAAATATTATCGATATGTTATTCAAAAGAGTAAGAGCACTGTCCTCCTCTGTGTATGGAGAGAGAGAGAGAGACAGCACTGTCCTCCTCTGTGTACGGAGAGAGAGAGAGAGAGACAGCACTGTCCTCCTCTGTGTATGGAGAGAGAGAGAGAGACAGCACTGTCTTCCTCTGTGTATGGAGTGAGACAGCACTGTCCTCCTCTGTGTATGGAGAGAGAGAGACAGCTCTGTCCTCCTCTGTGTATGGAGAGAGAGAGAGAGACAGCACTGTCCTCCTCTGTGTATGGAGAGAGAGAGAGACAGCACTGTCCTCCTCTGTGTATGGAGAGAGAGAGAGACAGCACTGTCCTCCTCTGTGTATGGAGAGAGAGAGAGACAGCACTGTCCTCCTCTGTGTATGGAGAGAGAGAGAGAGACAGCACTGTCCTCCTCTGTGTATGGAGAGAGAGAGAGACAACACTGTCCTCCTCTGTGTATGGAGAGAGAGAGAGAGAGACAGCATTGTCCTCCTCTGTGTATGGAGAGAGAGAGAGAGAGAGAGACAGCACTGTCTTCATCTGTGTATGGAGAGAGACAGCACTGTCCTCCTCTGTGTATGGAAAGAGAGAGAGACAGCTCTGTCATCTGTGTATGGAGAGAGAGAGAGAGACAGCACTGTCCTCCTCTGTGTATGGAGAGAGAGAGAGACAGCTCTGTCCTCCTCTGTGTATGGAGAGAGAGAGACAGCACTGTCCTCCTCTGTGTATGGAGAGAGAGAGACAGCACTGTCCTCCTCTGTGTATAGAGAGAGAGAGAGAGAGAGAGCACTGTCCTCCTCTGTGTATAGAGAGAGAGAGAGAGAGACATAGAGAGAGGGGGAGCTTTATTATGTTATTCTTTAGACATGGCCAGGCGTCTTATTTTACTACAGTGATGTAATGACGTGAGGATGGACCGTTCCTTTTTTTGTTTTTCCTGAAAAAAGTAGTTCTTCCACTTTCCTTCTTTCTCGCAAAGTTGTTATAATTTCCAATCATCTCTTTGTACTGTGTGAATCAATCACTGTGTTAGCACAGAATGAAGAATTACAAGAATGTTAAAAGGGGGTTCTTTCTGTCAACAGATAAAATCGGTGTTATATTGTCTTGGTGTTGGTGTTGCTTTAATTCACAGCAGTCGTACCACAGTCTGTGCCTTGCGTCCCAAAAACGGGGAGAGGAGGTACCTGGTCCAAAGTAGTGTACTATATAGGAAATAGGATGCATACTTGGGATGCATCGTTTGTCATATTGTCTTAGTGGTGTGGCTTTAATTCACAGTAGAGTGTCCCTCCGTCAGTGTGACATCATCTCCTTAGAAACGGTTCGGTCAACGTTGATCCTTCTCCAAACAAATAGAGAGATGGATTGATTAAAGCCACATGACTTTAACTAGCATGAGCAGAGAGAGGAGATGATTAGCTCACCGATTTCCAGTACAAATAGAAGCCCCCCCACCCCCTTTTCACCCCCTTTTCCCCCCCTTTCCCCCCCGTTTCTTGTCTGTGTCAGAATTTAATGGACATTACGCAATTTTCTTCCAAAGATATAAACAGCCTTGAGATTTAGCCTAGCAATCAATATTTAAATGGCCCAGTGCCGTGTGTACAAATTTGGTAGAACACATTCTAGGGGCATTCTGGGAAATAAAAATCCTGGAGTTCAGTGGAGGGAGATACTGAACTTGCTAGCCCGAAAGGACTAAGGACTAGCCCTAAAGCCCCAAGGACTAGCCCTAAAGCCCTAAGGACTAGCCCTAAAGCCCTAAGGACTAGCCCTAAAGCCCCAAGGACTAGCCCTAAAGCCCCAAGGACTAGCCCTAAAGCCCCAAGGACCAGCCCTAAGGACTATCCCTAAAGCCCTAAGGATTAGCCCTAAAGCCCTAAGGACTATCCCTAAGGACTAGCCCTAAAGCCCTAAGGACCAGCCCTAAATGCCCCAGAGCCCTAAGGACTAGCCCTAAAGCCCTAAGGACTAGCCCTAAGGACTAGCCCTAAGGACTAGCCCTAAAGCCCCAAGGACCATCCCTAAGGACTATCCCTAAAGCCCTAAGGACTATCCCTAAGGACTATCCCTAAAGCCCTAAGGACTAGCCCTAAAGCCCCAAGGACTATCCCTAAGGACTAGCCCTAAAGCCCTAAGGACCAGCCCTACTAGCCCCAAAGCCCTAAGGACTAGCCCTAAAGCCCTAAGGACTAGCCCTAAAGCCCTAAGGACTAGCCCTAAAGCTCTGAGGACTAGCCCTAAAGCCCTAAGGACTAGCCCTGACCCTTCCAACCCTTTCCAACTGACATTGCTCATTTACCTCCTCGCCCGTGGCTCTAACTTTAACCCGGAGCCTGGCCCGTTGAAGACATGTCGTCTTCCTTTCTCCCAGTGGAGTTGTGTTTGTCTCTGATTGTTTATCTCCCTGTTTCTCTCTGTTTATCTCCCTGTTTCTTTCTCTCTCTCTGTCTGTTTATCTCCCTCTCTCTCTCTCTCTCTCTCTCTCTCTCTCTCTCCCTCTCTCTCTGTTTATCTCCCTCTCTCTCTGTTTATCTCCCTCTCTCTCTCTCTCTCTCTCTCTCTCTCTCTCTCTCTCTCTCTCTCTCTCTCTCTCTCTCTCTCTCTCCCTCTCTCTCTCTCTCTCTCTCTCTCTCTCAGTCTCTCCCTCTCTCTCTCTCTGTTTCTCTCTCTCTCTCTTTCTCTTTCTCTGTTTCTTTCTCTCTCTCTCATACAGTTGGTACCCTCTGGAGGGTTATTAGCCATGAATACATTTCTTAATAGAAAGACAGTACTAATTAGGAATCCTGTCCTGTACTGAACTGTGATGTCCACATCCAGCCTGGAGAGACCAGCCAACCCAGCTTTCCCAGTGAGCCCAGCAAGCCAGTGAGCCCAGCCAGCCAGTGAGTCCAGCCAGCCCAGCCATCCCAACCAGCCCAGTAAGCCCAGTCATCCAGCCAACCTAGGAATCCCAGTCAGCCAGACCATGGCTTTGCTCACATCCCAGGAAGCCAGTGAGCCCATCCAGCGCAGTGAGCCCAGTTATCCCAGCCAGCCCAGTCAGCCCAGCTAGCCCAGTGAACCCAGCCAGCCCAGCCAGATCCAGTCAGCCCAGCCAGCCCAGTGAACCCAGCCTGCCCAGCCAGCCCAGTCAGCCCAGCCAGCCCAGTGAGCCCAGTGAGCCCAGCCAGCCCAGTGAGCCCAGCCAGCCCAGTGAGCCCAGTGAGCCCAGCCAGCCCAGTGAGCCCAGCCAGCCCAGTGAGCCCAGTGAGCCCAGCCAGCCCAGTGAGCCCAGCCAGCCCAGCCAGCCCAGTGAGTCCAGCCATCCAGCCAGCCCAGTGAGTCCAGCCATTCAGCCAGCCCAGTGAGCCCAGCCAGCCAAGTGAGCCCAGCCAGCCAAGTGAGCCCAGCCAGCCCAGTGAGTCCAGCGAGCCCAGTGAGCCTAGCCAGCCCAGAGAGTCCAGCCATCCAGCCAGCCCAGTGAGCCCAGCCAGCCAAGTGAGCCCAGCCAGCAAGTGAGCCCAACCAGTCCAGTGAGCCCAGCCAGCCCAGGAAGCCCAGTCAGCCAGTCAGTCAGCCAGCCAGCCCGTTGAGCCCGGCCAGCCCAGTGAGCCCAGCGAGCCTAGCCAGCCGAGTGAGCCCCGCCTGCCTAGCCAGTCCAGTGAATCCAGGGAGCCTAGCCAGCCCAGTGAGCCCAGTGAGCCCAGGGAGCCTAGCCAGCCCAGTGAGCCCAGTCAGCCCATTGAGCCCAGCCAGCCCAGTGAGCCCAGCCAGCCCATTGAGCCCAGCCAGCCCAGTGAGCCCCTCCTGCCCAGTCAGCCCAGTGAGCCCAGCCAGCCCAGTGAGCCCCTCCTGCCCAGCCAGCCCAGTGAGCCCCTCCTGCCCAGTCAGCCCATTGAGCCCAGCCAGCCCAGTGAGGGAGTCAACCTGTTTTAATTTGTTTGTTGTTGTTTTGCTGAATAATGATGACAGAAGGATGTGCTCCACTGACTTCACAGCCTACAAGATGCTCAGGTAGCCTAGCGGTAAGCGCAGTGTGCCAGTAACCATAAAGGAATCTCTGAGCTGATAAAATGAACACATCTGCCAATTTGTCCTTGAGCAAGGTACTTAATCCTAATTAACCCAGGGGCGCTGGACAATGGTGAACCCACTCAGGGGGAGTTGGCATGTGCAAAAACACGTGTCCAATACATGCATATTAATATACACCTGTACATGTGTAAAATAGGATTAAAGCTACCGACCAGTCTGAGGTTTCTTTTGGAGGAGATTAAATTAAACTTTAAACTGTCAGATTTCTTGGCCAACTCTGTTCCCAACTGTCAGATTTCTTGGCCAACTCCATTCCCAACTGTCAGATTTCTTGGCCAACTCCGTTCCCAACTGTCAGATTTCTTGGCCAACTCCATTTCCAACTGTCAGATTTCTTGGCCAACTCCGTTCCCAACTGTCAGATTTCTTGGCCAACTCCATTTCCAACTGTCAGATGTCTTTACCAACTCCATTCCCAACTGTCAGATTTCTTGGCCAACTCCGTTACCAACTATCCGATTTCTTGGCCAACTCCGTTCCCAACTGTCAGATTCCTTGGCCAACTCCGTTCCCAACTGTCAGATTTCTTGGCCAACTCCGTTACCAACTATCCGATTTCTTGGCCAACTCCGTTCCCAACTGTCAGATTTCTTGGCCAACTCCATTTCCAACTGTCAGATTTCTTGGCCAACTCCGTTCCCAACTTCAGATTTCTTGGCCAACTCCATTCCCAACTGTCAGATTTCTTGGCCAACTCCGTTCCCAACTGTCAGATTTCTTGGCCAACTCCATTTCCAACTGTCAGATTTCTTGGCCAACTCCGTTCACAACTGTCAGATTTCTTGGCCAACTCCATTTCCAACTGTCAGATTTCTTGGCCAACTCCGTTCCCAACAGTCAGATTTCTTGGCCAACTCCATTCCCAACTGTCAGATTTCTTGGCCAACTCCGTTCACAACTGTCAGATTTCTTGGCCAACTCCATTTCCAACTGTCAGATTTCTTGGCCAACTCCGTTCCCAACTGTCAGATTTCTTGGCCAACTCCATTTCCAACTGTCAGATTTCTTGGCCAACTCCATTTCCAACTGTCAGATCTCTTGGCCAACTCCGTTCCCAACTGTCAGATTTCTTGGCCAACTCCATTTCCAACTGTCAGATTTATTGGCCAACTCCGTTCCCAACTGTCAGATTTCTTGACCAACTCCGTTACCAACTGTCAGATTTCTTGGCCAACTCCGTTCCCAACTGTCAGATTTCTTGGCCAACTCCGTTCCCAACTGTCAGATTTCTTGGCCAACTCCGTTCCCAACTGTCAGATTTCTTTACCAACTCCGTTACCAACTGTCAGATTTCTTGGCCAACTCCGTTCCCAACTGTCAGATTTCTTTACCAACTCCGTTCCCAACTGTCAGATTTCTTTACCAACTCGTTACCAACTGTCAGATTTCTTTACCAACTCCGTTCCCAACTGTCAGATTTCTTGGCCAACTCCATTTCCAACTGTCAGATTTATTGGCCAACTCCGTTCACAACTGTCAGATTTCTTGGCCAACTCCATTTCCAACTGTCAGATTTCTTGGCCAACTCCGTTCACAACTGTCAGATTTCTTGGCCAACTCCATTCCCAACTGTCAGATTTCTTGGCCAACTCCGTTCACAACTGTCAGATTTCTTGGCCAACTCAATTTCCAACTGTCAGATTTCTTGGCCAACTCCGTTCCCAACTGTCAGATTTCTTGGCCAACTCCATTTCCAACTGTCAGATTTCTTGGCCAACTCCATTTCCAACTGTCAGATCTCTTGGCCAACTCCGTTCCCAACTGTCAGATTTCTTGGCCAACTCCATTTCCAACTGTCAGATTTATTGGCCAACTCCGTTCCCAACTGTCAGATTTCTTGACCAACTCCGTTACCAACTGTCAGATTTCTTGGCCAACTCTGTTCCCAACTGTCAGATTTCTTGGCCAACTCCATTCCCAACTGTCAGATTTCTTGGCCAACTCCGTTCCCAACTGTCAGATTTCTTGGCCAACTCCATTTCCAACTGTCAGATTTCTTGGCCAACTCCGTTCCCAACTGTCAGATTTCTTGGCCAACTCCATTTCCAACTGTCAGATGTCTTTACCAACTCCATTCCCAACTGTCAGATTTCTTGGCCAACTCCGTTACCAACTATCCGATTTCTTGGCCAACTCCGTTCCCAACTGTCAGATTCCTTGGCCAACTCCGTTCCCAACTGTCAGATTTCTTGGCCAACTCCGTTACCAACTATCCGATTTCTTGGCCAACTCCGTTCCCAACTGTCAGATTTCTTGGCCAACTCCATTTCCAACTGTCAGATTTCTTGGCCAATTCCGTTCCCAACTTCAGATTTCTTGGCCAACTCCATTCCCAACTGTCAGATTTCTTGGCCAACTCCATTCCCAACTGTCAGATTTCTTTACCAACTCCGTTCCCAACTGTCAGATTTCTTGGCCAACTCCATTTCCAACTGTCAGATTTCTTGGCCAACTCCGTTCACAACTGTCAGATTTCTTGGCCAACTCCATTTCCAACTGTCAGATTTCTTGGCCAACTCCGTTCCCAACAGTGAGATTTCTTGGCCAACTCCATTCCCAACTGTCAGATTTCTTGGCCAACTCCGTTCACAACTGTCAGATTTCTTGGCCAACTCCATTTCCAACTGTCAGATTTCTTGGCCAACTCCGTTCCCAACTGTCAGATTTCTTGGCCAACTCCATTTCCAACTGTCAGATTTCTTGGCCAACTCCATTTCCAACTGTCAGATCTCTTGGCCAACTCCGTTCCCAACTGTCAGATTTCTTGGCCAACTCCATTTCCAACTGTCAGATTTATTGGCCAACTCCGTTCCCAACTGTCAGATTTCTTGACCAACTCCGTTACCAACTGTCAGATTTCTTGGCCAACTCCGTTCCCAACTGTCAGATTTCTTGGCCAACTCCGTTCCCAACTGTCAGATTTCTTGGCCAACTCCGTTCCCAACTGTCAGATTTCTTTACCAACTCCGTTACCAACTGTCCGATTTCTTGGCCAACTCCGTTCCCAACTGTCAGATTTCTTTACCAACTCCGTTCCCAACTGTCAGATTTCTTGGCCAACTCGTTACCAACTGTCAGATTTCTTTACCAACTCCGTTCCCAACTGTCAGATTTCTTGGCCAACTCCATTTCCAACTGTCAGATTTATTGGCCAACTCCGTTCACAACTGTCAGATTTCTTGGCCAACTCCATTTCCAACTGTCAGATTTCTTGGCCAACTCCGTTCCCAACAGTCAGATTTCTTGGCCAACTCCATTCCCAACTGTCAGATTTCTTGGCCAACTCCGTTCACAACTGTCAGATTTCTTGGCCAACTCAATTTCCAACTGTCAGATTTCTTGGCCAACTCCGTTCCCAACTGTCAGATTTCTTGGCCAACTCCATTTCTAACTGTCAGATTTCTTGGCCAACTCCATTTCCAGCTGTCAGATCTCTTGGCCAACTCCGTTCCCAACTGTCAGATTTCTTGGCCAACTCCATTTCCAACTGTCAGATTTATTGGCCAACTCCGTTCCCAACTGTCAGATTTCTTGACCAACTCCGTTACCAACTGTCAGATTTCTTGGCCAACTCCGTTCCCAACTGTCAGATTTCTTGGCCAACTCCGTTCCCAACTGTCAGATTTCTTGGCCAACTCCGTTCCCAACTGTCAGATTTCTTTACCAACTCCGTTACCAACTGTCAGATTTCTTGGCCAACTCTGTTCCCAACTGTCAGATTTCTTTACCAACTCCGTTCCCAACTGTCAGATTTCTTTACCAACTCGTTACCAACTGCCAGATTTCTTGGCCAACTCCATTCCCAACTGCCAGATTTCTTTACCAACTCCGTTCCCAACTGTCAGATTTCTTACCAACTCGTTACCAACTGTCAGATTTCTTGGCCAACTCTGTTCCCAACTGTCAGATTTCTTGGCCAACTCCATTTCCAACTGTCAGATGTCTTTACCAACTCCGTTACCATTAAATATGTTGCCCTCTTTAAATATGGTGCCAGCCATGTTTTCCCTGTTTTTCTGTCTCCCTCTGTCAGTCTGCACCCTACAGTCCTGCCCTGTCTCCCTCTGTCAGTCTGCACCCTACTCTACATATACTCCAGCCCTGTCTCCCTCTGTCAGTCTGCACCCTACTCTACATATACTCCAGCCCTGTCTCCGTCTGTCAGTCTGCACCCTACAGTCCAGCCCTGTCTCCCTCTGTCAGTCTGCACCCTACTCTACATATACTCCAGCCCTGTCTCCCTCTGTCAGTCTGCACCCTACTCTACATATACTCCAGCCCTGTCTCCCTCTGTCAGTCTGCACCCTACAGTCCAGCCCTGTCTCCCTCTGTCAGTCTGCACCCTACAGTCCAGCCCTGTCTCCCTCTCCCTCTGTCAGTCTGCACCCTACTCTACATATACTCCAGCCCTGTCTCCCTCTGTCAGTCTGCACCCTACACTACATACAGTGCCTTGCGAAAGTATTCGGCCCCCTTGAACTTTGCGACCTTTTGCCACATTTCAGGCTTCAAACATAAAGATATAAAACTGTATTTTTTTGTGAAGAATCAACAACAAGTGGGACACAATCATGAAGTGGAACGACATTTATTGGATATTTCAAACTTTTTTAACAAATGAAAAACTGAAAAATTGGGCTTGCAAAATTATTCAGCCCCTTTACTTTCAGTGCAGCAAACTCTCTCCAGAAGTTCAGTGAGGATCTCTGAATGATCCAATGTTGACCTAAATGACTAATGATGATAAATACAATCCACCTGTGTGTAATCAAGTCTCCGTATAAATGCACCTGCACTGTGATAGTCTCAGAGGTCCGTTAAAAGCGCAGAGAGCATCATGAAGAACAAGGAACACACCAGGCAGGTCCGAGATACTGTTGTGAAGAAGTTTAAAGCCGGATTTGGATACAAAAAGATTTCCCAAGCTTTAAACATCCCAAGGAGCACTGTGCAAGCGATAATATTGAAATGGAAGGAGTATCAGACCACTGCAAATCTACCAAGACCTGGCCGTCCCTCTAAACTTTCAGCTCATACAAGGAGAAGACTGATCAGAGATGCAGCCAAGAGGCCCATGATCACTCTGGATGAACTCCAGAGATCTACAGCTGAGGTGGGAGACTCTGTCCATAGGACAACAATCAGTCGTATATTGCACAAATCTGGCCTTTATGGAAGAGTGGCAAGAAGAAAGCCATTTCTTAAAGATATCCATAAAAAGTGTTGTTTAAAGTTTGCCACAAGCCACCTGGGAGACACACCAAACATGTGGAAGAAGGTGCTCTGGTCAGATGAAACCAAAATTGAACTTTTTGGCAACAATGCAAAACGTTATGTTTGGCGTAAAAGCAACACAGCTGAACACACCATCCCCACTGTCAAACATGGTGGTGGCAGCATCATGGTTTGGGCCTGCTTTTCTTCAGCAGGGACAGGGAAGATGGTTAAAATTGATGGGAAGGTGGATGGAGCCAAATACAGGACCATTCTGGAAGAAAACCTGATGGAGTCTGCAAAAGACCTGAGACTGGGACGGAGATTTGTCTTCCAACAAGACAATGATCCAAAACATAAAGCAAAATCTAGAATGGAATGGTTCAAAAATAAACATATCCAGGTGTTAGAATGGCCAAGTCAAAGTCCAGACCTGAATCCAATCGAGAATCTGTGGAAAGAACTGAAAACTGCTGTTCACAAATGCTCTCCATCCAACCTCACTGAGCTCGAGCTGTTTTGCAAGGAGGAATGGGAAAAAATGTCAGTCTCTATGTGCAAAACTGATAGAGACATACCCCAAGCGACTTACAGCTGTAATCGCAGCAAAAGGTGACGCTACAAAGTCTTAACTTAAGGGGGCTGAATAATTTTGCACGCCCAATTTTTCAGTTTTTGATTTGTTAAAAAAGTTTGAAATATCCAATAAATGTCGTTCCACTTCATGATTGTGTCCCACTTGTTGTTGATTCTTCACAAAAAATACAGTTTTATATCTTTATGTTTGAAGCCTGAAATGTGGCAAAAGGTCGCAAAGTTCAAGGGGGCCGAATACTTTCGCAAGGCACTGTATACTCCAGCCCTGTCTCCCTCTGTCAGTCTGCACCCTACAGTCCAGCCCTGTCTCCCTCTGTCAGTCTGCACCCTACAGTCCAGCCCTGTCTCCCTCTGTCAGTCTGCACCCTACAGTCCAGCCCTGTCTCCTCTCCTTCTGTCAGTCTGCACCCTACTCTACATATACTCCAGCCCTGTCTCCCTCTGTCAGTCTGCACCCTACTCTACATATACTCCAGCCCTGTCTCCCTCTGTCAGTCTGCACCCTACTCTACATATACTCCAGCCCTGTCTCCCTCTATCAGTCTGCACCCTACACTACATATACTCCAGCCCTGTCTCCCTCTGTCAGTCTGCACCCTACAGTCCAGCCCTGTCTCCCTCTGTCAGTCTGCACCCTACAGTCCAGCCCTGTCTCCCTCTGTCAGTCTGCACCCTACAGTCCAGCCCTGTCTCCCTCTCCCTCTGTCAGTCTGCACCCTACTCTACATATACTCCAGCCCTGTCTCCCTCTGTCTGTCTGCACCCTACTCTACATATACTCCAGCCCTGTCTCCCTCTCCCTCTGTCAGTCTGCACCCTACAGTCCAGCCCTGTCTCCCTCTGTCAGTCTGCACCCTACAGTCCAGCCCTGTCTCCCTCTGTCAGTCTGTACCCTACTCTACATATACTCCAGCCCTGTCTCCCTCTCCCTCTGTCAGTCTGCACCCTACAGTCCAGCCCTGTCTCCCTCTGTCAGTCTGCACCCTACAGTCCAGCCCTGTCTCCCTCTGTCAGTCTGCACCCTACAGTCCAGCCCTACATGTGTCCAACATGAAATCCCGCCTCAGTCCCGTAGAAAGGTGGTGAATAACCTCTCTGTTCCAGCCTGCTCTTACTAATCATAGTAGACCAAAGCCCCAGTCTGCTCTTACTAATCATAGTAGACCAAAGCCCCAGCATGCTCTTACTAATCATAGTAGACCAAAGCCCCCGTTTTGGACCTGCCAATGTTGTGCCTCTCGAGAGATCTTAGGGGTTACTGAGTTTTTCCTTTCAACTCTTTCACACTACACACACACACACACACACACACACACACACACACACACACACACACACACACACACACACACACACACACACACACACACACACAAACACACGCGCAACATCGGCATGCACCCTTTACACATGAAAACACACACACACACTCTGGCAATAGACATGAGACGTACCTCCCTTCTGGGCCTGTATACACTGTAGTTAGTTATTCAACATCCACAATTGGGCTGTTCACATATCACTATGATTCATACGCCTGGCAAGGAAACAGATCTCCCTGTGAAGCAGCCCTCTCCAGGATCTACAGGGCTGCCCACATATCACTACGCCTGGCATGGAAACAGCCCTCTCCAGGATCTACAGGGCTGTTCACATATCACTACGCCGGGGCATGGACACAGATCTCCCTGTGAAGCAGCCCTCTCCAGGATCTACAGGGCTGTTCACATATCACTACGCCGGGGCATGGACACAGATCTCCCTGTGAAGCAGCCCTCTCCAGGATCTACAGGGCTGTTCACATATCACTACGCCGGGGCATGGACACAGATCTCCCTGTGAAGCATGGATCAGATTCCTGTCTTACACACACCTCACTGAGATGTCATGCTGTGCTGACAGGAGATTATCTCGTCTTGTCATTCGACAAGAACTTATTACATTGAGTGACGACATGCCAAAAATTATTTATGTTCCAACAAAGCTCATATGAGGTTTTTCCTGTAGTATTTTGAGCAGGACAACAACATTAGCATGAAGCAGGATGGGTAAAGAGGTAGAATAAGGAGAAGAGCACTGCGAGCACACTGCTTGCACAGCAGGATCTTGTCATCTCCACACATTACAGTAGAAAACATCTAATTACAGTAGAAATGTCTTATTACAGTAGAAACATCTTATTACAGTAGAAACATCTAATTACAGTATAAACATTATTACAGTAGAAATGTCTTATTACAGTAGAAACATATAATTACAGTAGAAATGTCTTATTACAGTAGAAACATCTTATTACAGTAGAAACATCTAATTACAGTATAAACATTATTACAGTAGAAATGTCTTATTACAGTAGACACATCGAATTACAGTACAAACATCTTATTACAGTAGAAACATCTAATTACAGTAGAAAACATTATTACAGTAGAAACATCTAATTACAGTAGAAAACATCTTATTACAGTAGATAACATCTTATTACAGTAGAAACATCTTATTACAGTAGAAACATCTTATTACAGTATAAATGCCTTATTACAGTAGAAAACATTATTACAGTAGAAACATATTTTTACAGTAGAAACGTCTTGTTCTCTCCGACTGTAAATCCCAGCACCTTTATTCTGCTCTTCTGTGATAATATTAGCAGAGGCTTCTTGTTTCCAACCATGACAAATGTATATTTATTACAACACTAAGTGCTGGATCAAAATGTAGGTGGCTACAGGCATCAATTTGTTTCTGTGGATTGAAATTCCTCAGACAAAGCTAAGTTTCAGAGTTCCTCAAGGGTCTGTTTCCCTCAACGGCCTCCCCTTCTCCCATGCCACCCCCTCTGCCTCCCCCTTTACCTCTGCCTCCCCCTTTTCCATGCCTATCCCCTTTCCCCTTCCTCCCCCTTTCCTCTTCCCCTTCTGACTCCCCCTCTTCCCTTCCCCCCTTCCCCTTCGGCCTCCTCCTCTCCCCTTCCTCCCCCTTCCCCCTTCACCTTCTGCCTTCTCCTCTCCCCTTCCTCCCCCTTCCGCCTCCTCCTCTCCCCTTCCTCCCCCTTTCCCCTTCCCCTTCTGCCTCCTCCTCTCCCCTTCCTCCCCTTCCCCTTCTGCCTCCTCCTCTCCCCTTCCCCCTTCCCCTTCTGCCTCTTCCTCTCCCCTTCCTCCCCCTTCCGCCTCCTCCTCTCCCCTTCCTCCATCTTCCCCCTTCCCCTTCTGCCTCCTCCTCTCCCCTTCCCCCTTCCCCTTCTGCCTCCTCCTCTCCCCTTCCTCCCCCTTCTGCCTCCTCCTCTCCCCTTCCTCTCCCTTCCCCCTTCCCCTTCTGCCTCCTCCTCTCCCCTTCCTCCCCCTTCCCCTTCTGCCTCCTCTTCTCCCCTTCCCCCTTCCCCTTCTGCCTCCTCCTCTCCCCTTCCCCCTTCCCCTTCTGCCTCCTCCTCTCCCCTTCCCCCTTCCCCTTCTGCCTCCTCCTCTCCCCATCCCCCTTCCCCTTCTGCCTCCTCCTCTCCCCTTCCACCCCCTTACCCCTTCCCCTTCTGCCTCCCCCTTCCCCTTCCTCCCCCTTACCCCTTTTGCCTCCCCCTCTCCCTGTCTTCCCCTCTGCCCCCCCCCCCCCCTCTCTGAATTAAATTTAGCATAATAATGAATTATCCACAGCAGTGGTTTTCATGGTGATTAAATCATACAGTGGTTGGGGGTCAATTGCTTATTGACTGGAAACTCATGCAGCCGCCTCGTGCTGTCTCCTCAAACAACACCGTAATGAAGCGGACACAAGTGAAGAGTCCATTGTTATATTAACCACTGTGTTGCATCCCCCACTACGGAAAGGTTTGTATTACCACACTGTAAACACAAAATGCTGTTTCATGAACATAATCACAATGCCACTTACCTCTCAGCCTCTGTTCTACGTAGTTGTTTGGTACAGGGCAAGATCACACCGCTACCAGGGACGCTGGGATTTGGTATTGTGTTGTACAGTGTAAGATCCTCCGAAACGCTGCAGGCGTGAGAGAGTCTCATTAGCGTTAAAATGTACAGTGCCATTCATTCTGGTATCGTTATGCACAGTACCGACTCTGAACCCATTCATTCTGGTATCGTTATGCACAGTACCATTCATTCTGGTATCGTTATGCACAGTACCGACTCTGAACCCATTCATTCTGGTATCGTTATGCACAGTACCGACTCTGAACCCATTCGTTCTGGTATCGTTATGCACAGTACCATTCATTCTGGTATCATTATGCACAGTACCGACTCTGAACCCATTCATTCTGGTATCATTATGCACAGTACCGACTCTGAACCCATTCATTCTGGTATTGTTATGTACGGTACCGACTCTGAACCCATTCATTCTGGTATCGTTATGTACAGTACCGACTCTGAACCCATTCATTCTGGTATCATTATGTACAGTACCGACTCTGAACCCATTCATTCTAGCAGGAAATAATGGAGAAAAACACTGCAGGGCAAAGTCGGAATAACAGTTTCAAATAATTGATGGCAATAGTCCTTGTTTTGTAGTTTTTACACCCAAACCAATATAACTTAATCAAGAGACATTACAGCACTGAGTCACAGTATAACTTATCAAAAGTCATTACAGTAGAGTCACAGTATAACTTCATCAAGATACATTACGGTAGTGAGTCAGATACATTACGGTAGTGAGTCAGATACATTACGGTAGTGAGTCAGATACATTACAGTAGTGAGTCAGATACATTACGGTAGTGAGTCAGATACATTACGGTAGTGAGTCAGATACATTACAGTAGTGAGTCAGATACATTACGGTAGTGAGTCAGATACATTACGGTAGTGAGTCAGGTACATTACGGTAGTTAGTCAGATACATTACGGTAGTGTCTGGACTGTGCTCTAATTTCTCCTCTTCTCTCTTCCTACTTTCCTCACTCCTTGCCCCTTCTCCTCCCTCCCCTCTCCTCCCTTCTCCACCCTACCCTCTCCTCCCTTCTCCTCCCTCCCCTCTCCTCCCTTCTCCACCCTCCCATCTCCTCCGTTCTCCACCCTCCCCTTCCTTCCTCCCCCTCCTTCCACCCTCCCCTCTCCTCCCTTCTCCACCCTCCCCCTCCTTCCACCCTCCCCTCTCCTCCCTTCTCCACCCTCCCCCTCCTTCCTCCCTCCCCTCTCCTCCCTTCTCCACCCTCCCCCTCCTTCCTCCCTCCCCTCTCCTCCCTTCTCCACCCTCCCCCTCCTTCCTCCCTCCCCTCTCCACCCTCCCCTCCTTCCTCCCTCCCCTCTCCTCCCTTCTCCACCCTCCCTCCCCCTCCTTCCTCCCTCCCCTCTCCTCCCTTCTCCACCCTCCCTCTCCTTCCTCCTTCCCCTCTCCTCCCTTCTCCACCCTCCCCCACAAGCCTTCCTCCCTCCCCTCTCCTCCCTCCCTCTCCTTCCTCCTTCCCCTCTCCTCCCTTCTCCACCCTCCCCCTCCTTCCTCCCTCCCCTCTCCACCCTCCCCTCCTTCCTCCCTCCCCCTCCTTCCTCCCTCCCCTCTCCTCCCTTCTCCACCCTCCCTCTCCTTCCTCCTTCCCCTCTCCTCCCTTCTCCACCCTCCCCCACATGCCTTCCTCCCTCCCCTCTCCTCCCTCCCTCTCCTTCCTCCTTCCCCTCTCCTCTCTTCTCCACCCTCCCCCTCATTCCTTCCTCCCTCCCCTCTCCTCCCTTCTCCCCAGGAAGTGTGTCAGTGATCAGGCAGGAGACTGGAAGAGAGAGGAGGGCGGAAGGAAGGGGGCTGCCTGCGTTTCATGAGAGCTCTTCTCTTTCCATCTCCAACCCTCTCTCTGACGCAGACGTCCCGGTGACTACGGCAGCACCATTTCCTGTGATTGGTGGATTGGTGGAGCAGCCTGGTGAGTGGAGAGGTGTGTGGGAGACTGACTCATCTCTAGGTGGGTAGAGAGAGAAGAGAGAGAGAGAGAGAGAGAGGAAAGAGAGGAGAGAGAAATAGGATAGAAACAGAGAGAGAGAGGAGTAGAGGGGACAGAGACGGAGAGAGAGAGCGAGAGAGAGGAGAGAGAAAGAGGAGAGATACAGAGAGAGAGAGAGAGAGAAGGAGTAGAGGGGACAGAGACGGCGAGAGGGCGAGAGAGAGCGAGAGAGGCACTGAGCCAGTGGGACGGCCTGGTTGGTTCCAAGCCTCACCAGCAAACACTAAAGGAGAAGAGACACATCAGAAAGGAGACACATAGCTAGGGCAGGATATTTGATAAAGAGGCTGACGAAGAGGCTGACATATTAACAATTAATGTACCACTTTCCTGCAGTCAAATTACCAAATGGCCTTCCAGTGGCCTCATGGGTGGAATGTTATATTTTTCATAATTTCATAATTAATTAAACAGTGCAGAAACCCTGTTGTTTCTATGTCAAAACAGTCTTGCTATATTTCAGTCCCTTGTGATGTACATAAAGTGTAATATTGGGATGAAAACTCAAAATGTAATACATTCCACCTCTACATATCTGACATGGTACAGGTGTCTTCTCTACTTTAAACCCATAACCGTGTGTTTGAGACGGATACGTTTGTTATAAAATAGTTTTGTTTAAGACTTAGCCTTGTGACCCTGATTTTAAATGTTTGATCAACTCCGATTCTAACATGATGCCATCTGTTCAGAGCGAGTGTTGTTATATGAATAGGTGCCTGTTGAAAAGGAAATCTGTGTGATGTTTTGCCATATTTAGTCAGTTATGAACAAATTCTTATTTACATTGACGGCCTAACTCGGACGACGCTGGGCCAATTCTGGACGACGCCAGGCCAATTGTGCGTCGCACTACGGGATCCCCAATCACGGCCAGATGTGATTCAGCCTGGATTTGAACCAGGGACTGTAGCGACGCCTCTTGCACTGAGATACAGTGCCTCAGACCGCTGCGCCACTCGGGAGCGCCATACCACGTATTACTGAGATGTCTTTCTTTGTAACAACTTGAAAAAGTCTTTTTTTTTCTAAACTACTTCTCTCACAGGCCAGCTAGAATATGTAATAGTGATAGTGTCTGTACCATTATTCAAAATCTCCTATTAAATGTGGTCTTCCAACCTTTAAAAAAAAAATCATTTTTTACATGGCAGCTGTGACTGTGCTCTCTTTAAATGCCTTACTGTACCTCTGGTGATGGCCGTGGTACCTTATAGAGTTCTCCACTAATGAGCCACAATAAAACCAAATGGCTGCAAGTGTACTATAACAGGACCGTGTGGGCTGGTTCTGTTGCCAGTGACTACACACTCAGTCTGTTTATGACGTCATCAACGGGCCTGACTATGCCTTTCAGAAAAGAAAAAAAAAAGGTTTTCTGTCAAAAATCATGAGTGTAACATGTTTTCTACAAAGCAAACCACATCCAATGATACAGTATCATTTTCCCATAGAACTCCTGGCACAACAGACAAACTATTCAGGATGACATCTAGAAAATCCCCAAACTATTCAGGATGACATCTAGAAAATCCCCAAACTATTCAGGATGACATCTAGAAAATCCCCAAACTATTCAGGATGACATCTATAAAATCCCCAAACTATTCAGGATGACATCTATAAAATCCCCAAACTTTTCAGGATGACATCTATAAAATCCCCAAACTATTCAAGATGACGTCTATAAAATCCTCAAACTTTTCAAGATGACATCTATAAAATCCCCAAACTATTCAAGATGACGTCTATAAAATCCCCAAACTATTCAGGTTGACACTCTAGTAAATCCCCAAATTGGTCCTTGTGCCCTCAAGGGGCTCCATCACATTTAAAAAATATATGGTTTGGGAATGCGTTTTACGTTTCTGGACATATGTTTAATTCTGTCGGATATATTTTGTAGAAATATAAATTTTTCCAACATCTATTTTACAGTTAAATGATGACTTTGGACTTTGGACTGGTATCACAAGCAGGGATGTATTTGGCTGGCTGGTTTAACAGTAGCCGAGAAGATAGACCACGTTGGCAGGCTTCTCATTATTTAAAACAGACAACAGTGGCTGCTATCATTCATGGACATTAGAAACAGGGAAATATCTGTAGCACCTATCTATGCACGAGGCTTGTGAAAGAAACACAATGATTCTTTCAACAGGGTATGACTCAGTGAGACTGCTATTGTAAAACCACTAATCTACGGGATGTGGGAGGGGACATGTTTTTACCAATATCAACAAAATTAAAGCAAACCAAAAAGCACATGGCATCCTGCCTCTCAGCGTAGTGTAGCTTATGTATTGACCTCTGTACAACTATGTGGCTGTGACTGTTACCAAGGGAACTACCCAGCTATCATGTCCGCTACTCTCTCTGTCTTATTGATAATAAGGATAACTATAGTGACTGATAATAAGGATAACTATAGTGACTGATAATAAGGATAACACTAGTGACTGATAATAAGGATAACTCTACTCTAGTGACTGATAATAAGGATAACTCTAGTGACTAAGGATAACTCTAGTGACTGATAATAAGGATAACTCTAGTGACTGATAATAAGGATAACTCTATAGTGACTGATAATAAGGATAACTCTAGATAATAAGGATAACTCTAGTGATAATAAGGATAACTCTAGTGACTGATAATAAGGATAACTCTAGTGACTGATAATAAGGATAACTCTAGTGACTGATAATAAGGATAACTCTAGTGACTGATAATACGGATAACTCTAGTGACTGATAATAAGGATAACTCTAGTGACTGATAATAAGGATAACTCTAGTGACTGATAATAAGGATAACTCTAGTGACTGATAATAAGGATAACTCTAGTGACTGATAATAAGGATAACTCTAGTGACTGATAATAAGGATAACTCTAGTGATAATAAGGATAACTCTAGTGACCGATAATAAGGATAACTATAGTGACCGATAATAAGGATAACTCTAGTGACTGATAATAAGGATAACTCTAGTGACTGATAATAAGGATAACTCTAGTGACTGATAATAAGGATAACTATAGTGAATGATAAAAAGGATAACTCTAGTGACTGACAATAAGGATAACTCTAGTGATAATAAGGATAACTCTAGTGACTGATAATACGGATAACTCTAGTGACTGATAATAAGGATAACTCTAGTGACTGATAATAAGGATAACTCTAGTGACTGACAATAAGGATAACTCTAGTGACTGATAATAAGGATAACTCTAGTGACTGATAATAAGGATAACTCTAGTGACTGATAATAAGGATAACTCTAGTGACTGATAATAAGGATAACTCTAGTGACTGATAATAAGGATAACTCTAGTGACTGATAATAAGGATAACTCTAGTGACTGATAATAAGGATAACTCTAGTGACTGATAATAAGGATAACTCTAGTGACTGATAATAAGGATAACTATAGTGACTGATAATAAGGATAACTCTAGTGACTGATAATAAGGATAACTCTAGTGACTGATAATAAGGATAACTCTAGTGACTGATAATAAGGATAACTATAGTGAATGATAATAAGCCTCCAGTGGTGAGACATGGCACAAAGCCTCCAGAGACGGCCTCCAGCCCGGAGCCTCCAGAGACGGCCTCCAGTCCGGAGCCTCCAGAGACAGCCTCCAGAGACGGCCTCCAGAGACGGTCTCCAGTCCGGAGCCTCCAGAGACGGCCTCCAGTCCGGGGCCCGCAGCAACGAGGGTGCCCAGGGCGGCGGCGAAATCCCCCACACCAGAGGCGTCACCAAAGCGGGGTGAGCCGGAGGTGAAGCAGGGTCTGTGTCCCGCACCTGAGCCGCCACCGCAGATATATGCCCACCCAGACCCTCCCCTATAGGTTCAGGTTTTGCGGCCGGAGTCCGCACCTTTGGGGGTGGGGGGGGGGGGGGGGTACTGTCAAGCCCTGACCTTAGAGAGCCTTTTAATGTCTCTATTTGGTTTTGTCAGGGTGTGATTTGGGGTGGGCATTCTATGTTTTGTTATCTATGATTTTGTATTTCTATGTTTTGGCCGGGTGCGGTTCTCAATCAGGGACAGCTGTCTGTCGTTGTCTCTGATTGGGAACCATACTTAGGTAGCCCTCTTTCCCTCCTTTCTTTGTGGGAAGTTGTCTTTGTTTAGGGCACATGGCCTTTAGCTTCACGGTTTGTTTTGTAGTGTTTATTGTTTTTGTTTATTGTTTTTGTTTATTGCTTTTGTTTATTGTTTTTGTTTATTGTTTTTGTTTATTGCTTTTGTTTATTGTTTTTGTTTATTGTTTTTGTTTATTGTTTTTGTTTATTGTTTTTGTTTATTGCTTTTGTTTATTGTTTTTGTCGGCGTCATATAAATAAATAATATGTACGCTCACCACGCCGCACCTTGGTCCTCCTCCTTCAACAGCCATGACAACCCTCCACATCTATCAAGACAACTGGAGCACTGGGCCAGCCACTCTTAAATAGCACCTGGGTCAGCACAGGTGAAACACCTTCCCACTAATTAAATGCCCAACCAGAACAGGTGTAACACACATGACTGACTAACGAGGTGACACCAATCGGTGACGCCCTACGTGCTAACGAGGTATACGTGTTTTAAAGTCCAACCTCAAACCATAAATGGAAAAACCCCCAAAACTGTAACAAAGAGTTATGTTATGGTCTAACCAGCATCGTCCGGGAGATGGATGGGATGAGAGTTAAGAGAATATCGTTGTAACGACTGTCGTTGGGAGAAAAAGAGGGGGACCAATGCGCAGCGTGGTAAGTGTCCATATTTTTTATAAAATAACTGAACACTGAACAAAACAATAAAACGACAAACGAACAGTCCTGTACGGTGAATGAAAAAAACACTGAACAGAAAATAATCACCCACAAAACACAGGTGGGAAAAGGCTACCTAAGTATGATTCTCAATCAGAGACAACGAACGACACCTGCCTCTGATCGAGAACCATACCAGGCCAAACACATACACACAACATAGAAAAAAGAACATAGACTACCCACCCCAACTCACGCCCTGACCATACTAAAACAAAGACATAACAAAGGAACTAAGGTCAGAACGTGACAATAGTGTGGATGTTTCGGAGTAGAATTTTGTTACGTTTCTATATTTGAATGTTTTTTTTAATGTCTTTTTTCAAAATATAGTAGGTTTTCCAAGTAATAGTGTCCAGAAACAGTATAGGCCTTTAACAGACAGACATACTATATTGAGTTTGTGTATTCAAAATGTATCCCACTACAAATGCAGATTGAGAGTCAGCCAAAATTTGAAGATAAACGGTAATGAATAAATGTCATGGCATAAATAACAGGAGTTTGGTTCAATTCACAACACAACAGGGAATTCATATAGTACACTCCTTGAGGTGGTTTGATATGTACACTACGATGGTGTTGAGTGTAACACTGATTTTAACACTGTGGGTCTTAAACTTGAGATTTAAAATGTGCTGTGTATAAATATATCTTTATAGGTAATAACCAATTCACTAAAATTATAGCTACTTCAATGGTGGAATGCCCTTAGTCTCACATCAGCAAATCAGCAGGCGATCTACTCCGATACTCCCACTCCTTCCACATGACTGGCTCTTCTGACTGGGCTTTAGTAGTGTATAACCAACCATACAGCAGAAGCACAGAACAAGATGGGGGAAAATCAACCCAAGTGTACTCAACTCATTTCTAGCCCCTGAGGTTAAATATCTATATTTGTGTTGCAATCATTTTTGTTCTTATTGTTGTACTGTAGTCGAGCACAAATTTGCAGTGTATTAAGACTGTGTCCCAATGGAACCCTATTCCCTATATAGTGCACTACTTTAGTCCAGAGCCCTATGGAACCCTATTCCCCTATATAGTGCACTACGTTAGACCAGAGCCCTATAGAACCCTATTCCCTATATATAGTGCACTACTTTAGACCAGAACCCTATGGAACCCTATTCCTTATATAGTGCACTACTTTAGACCAGAGCCCTATAGAACCCTATTCCATATCTAGTGCACTACTCTATACCAGAGCCCTATGGAACCCTATTCCCCTTTATAGTGCACTACTTTAGACCAGAACCCTATGGAACCCTATTTCCTATATAGTGCACTACTTTAGACCAGAGCCCTATGGAACCCTATTCCCCTATATAGTGCACTACTTTAGACCAGAGCCCTATAGAACCCTATTCCCCTATATAGTGCACTACTTCAGACCAGAGCCCTATTGAACCCTATTCCACTATATAGTGCACTACTTTAGACCAGAGCCCTATGGAACCCTATTCCCTATATAGTGCACTACTTTTGACCAGAGTGAGCTACTACCTACGGGTCCTTGTCAAATGTAGTGCACTATATAGGGAATAGGGTGCCATTTGAGATGTCCACTGCAGTAACGGGCCACACGTCAGTGAGTCTCTGTGTTAGAGGCATTAGCCACAGTCCAGTGTATATGGAGCTAGCTGGCCTAGTTGTCTTCTGTTGTAGAATTACAATACTGACATGAATTACAGTCCTCAACACGCACACACACACACACACACACACACACACACACACACACACACACACACACACACACACACACACACACACAAAAACAGGGGGGCAGGCAGAGGTCAGTAATCCAGAGCAGAGTCTGACAAGGTACAGAACGGCAGGCAGGCTCAGGGTCAGAGCAGGGTCAGGGCAGGCTTAGGGTCAGAGCAGTGTCAGGGCAGGCTCAGGGTAGAGTACCAGGTGGTAGCCGGCTAGCAACAGTCTCTAAGGTGCAGGGTAGAGTACTGGATGGTAGCCGGGTAGTAACAGTCTCTAAGGTGCAGGGTAGAGTACCGGGTGGTAGCCGGGTAGTAACAGTCTCTAAGGTGCAGGGTAGAGTACCGGGTGGTAGCCGGGTAGTAACAGTCTCTAAGGTGCAGGGTAGAGTACCGGGTGGTAGCCGGGTAGTAACAGTCTCTAAGGTGCAGGGTAGAGTACCGGGTGGTAGCCGGGTAGTAACAGTGACTAAGGTTCAGGGTAGAGTACCGGGTGGTAGCCGGGTAGTAACAGTCTCTAAGGTGCAGGGTAGAGTACCGGTGGTAGCCAGCTTGTGACAGTGTTTACGGTGATGGTAGAGTACCGGGTGGTAGCCGGGTAGTAACAGTCTCTAAGATGCAGGGTAGAGTACCATGCAGTAGCCAGTAGTAACAGTCTCTAAGGTGCAGGGTAGAGTACCGGGTGGTAGCCGGGTAGTAACAGTCTCTAAGGTGCAGGGTAGAGTACCGGGTGGTAGCCGGGTAGTAACAGTCTCTAAGGTTCAAGGTAGAGTATCGGGTGGTAGCCGGGTAGTAACAGTCTCTAAGGTGCAGGGTAGAGTACCGGGTGGTAGCCGGGTAATAACAGTCTCTAAGATGCAGGGTAGAGTGCCGGTGGTAGCCAGGAAGTAACAGTCTCTAAGATGCAGGGTAGAGAACCGGGTGGTAGCCAGGTAGTAACAGTCTCTAAGGTGCAGGGTAGAGTACCGGGTGGTAGCCGGTAGTAACAGTCTCTAAGATGCAGGGTAGAGTACCATGCAGTAGCCAGTAGTAACAGTCTCTAAGGTGTAGGGTAGAGTACCGGGTGGTAGCCAGTAGTAACAGTCTCTAAGATGCAGGGTAGAGTACCGGGTGGTAGCCGGTAGTAACAGTCTCTAAGGTGAAGGGTAGAGTACTGGGTGGTAGCCAGGTAGTAACAGTCTCTAAGATGCAGGGTAGAGTACTGGGTGGTAGCCAGGTAGTAACAGTCTCTAAGGTGCAGGGTAGAGTGCCGGTGGTAGCCGGGTAGTAACAGTCTCTAAGATGCAGGGTAGAGTATCGGGTGGTAGCCGGGTAGTAACAGTCTCTAAGGTGCAGGGTAGAGTACCGGGTGGTAGCCGGGTAGTAACAGTCTCTAAGATGCAGGGTAGAGTGCCAGTGGTAGCCGGGTAGTAACAGTCTCTAAGATGCAGGGTAGAGAACCGGGTGGTAGCCAGGTAGTAACAGTCTCTAAGGTGCAGGGTAGAGTAGCGGGTGGTAGCCGGGTAGTAACAGTCTCTAAGATGCAGGGTAGAGTACCATGCAGTATCCAGTAGTAACAGTCTCTAAGGTTCAGGGTAGAGTACCGGGTGGTAGCCGGGTAGTAACAGTCTCTAAGGTGCAGGGTAGAGTACCGGGTGGTAGCCGGTAGTAACAGTCTCTAAGGTGAAGGGTAGAGTACTGGGTGGTAGCCAGTTAGTAACAGTCTCTAAGGTGCAGGGTAGAGTACCGGGTGGTAGCCGGGTAGTAACAGTCTCTAAGATGCAGGGTAGAGTACCATGCAGTAGCCAGTAGTAACAGTCTCTAAGGTGCAGGGTAGAGTACCGGGTGGTAGCCGGGTAGTAACAGTCTCTAAGGTGCAGGGTAGAGTACCGGGTGGTAGCCGGGTAGTAACAGTCTCTAAGGTTCAAGGTAGAGTATCGGGTGGTAGCCGGGTAGTAACAGTCTCTAAGGTGCAGGGTAGAGTACCGGGTGGTAGCCGGGTAATAACAGTCTCTAAGATGCAGGGTAGAGTGCCGGTGGTAGCCAGGAAGTAACAGTCTCTAAGATGCAGGGTAGAGAACCGGGTGGTAGCCAGGTAGTAACAGTCTCTAAGGTGCAGGGTAGAGTACCGGGTGGTAGCCGGTAGTAACAGTCTCTAAGATGCAGGGTAGAGTACCATGCAGTAGCCAGTAGTAACAGTCTCTAAGGTGTAGGGTAGAGTACCGGGTGGTAGCCAGTAGTAACAGTCTCTAAGATGCAGGGTAGAGTACCGGGTGGTAGCCGGTAGTAACAGTCTCTAAGATGCAGGGTAGAGTGCCGGTGGTAGCCGGGTAGTAACAGTCTCTAAGATGCAGGGTAGAGAACCGGGTGGTAGCCAGGTAGTAACAGTCTCTAAGGTGCAGGGTAGAGTGCCGGTGGTAGCCGGGTAGTAACAGTCTCTAAGATGCAGGGTAGAGTATCGGGTGGTAGCCGGGTAGTAACAGTCTCTAAGGTGCAGGGTAGAGTACCGGGTGGTAGCCGGTAGTAACAGTCTCTAAGGTGAAGGGTAGAGTACTGGGTGGTAGCCAGTTAGTAACAGTCTCTAAGGTGCAGGGTAGAGTACCGGGTGGTAGCCGGGTAGTAACAGTCTCTAAGATGCAGGGTAGAGTACCATGCAGTAGCCAGTAGTAGCAGTCTCTAAGGTTCAGGGAAGAGTACCAGGTGGTAGCCAGTAGTAACAGTCTCTAAGATGCAGGGTAGAGTACCGGGTGGTAGCCGGGTAGTAACAGTCTCTAAGGTGCAGGGTAGAGTACCGGGTGGTAGCTGGGTAGTAACAGTCTCTAAGGTGCAGGGTATAGTACCGGGTGGTAGCCGGTAGTAACAGTCTCTAAGATGCAGGGTAGAGTACCGGGTGGTAGCCGGGTAGTAACAGTCTCTACGGTGCAGGGTAGAGTACCGGGTGGTAGCTGGGTAGTAACAGTCTCTAAGGTGCAGGTTAGAGTACCAGGTGGTAGCCGGGTAGTAACAGTCTCTAAGGTGCAGGGTAGAGTGCCAGTGGTAGCCGGGTAGTAACAGTCTCTAAGGTTCAAGGTAGAGTATCGGGTGGTAGCCGGGTAGTAACAGTCTCTAAGGTGCAGGGTAGAGTACCGGGTGGTAGCCGGGTAGTAACAGTCTCTAAGATGCAGGGTAGAGTGCCGGTGGTAGCCGGGTAGTAACAGTCTCTAAGATGCAGGGTAGAGAACCGGGTGGTAGCCAGGTAGTAACAGTCTCTAAGGTGCAGGGTAGAGTGCCGGTGGTAGCCGGGTAGTAACAGTCTCTAAGATGCAGGGTAGAGTATCGGGTGGTAGCCGGGTAGTAACAGTCTCTAAGGTGCAGGGTAGAGTACCGGGTGGTAGCCGGGTAGTAACAGTCTCTAAGATGCAGGGTAGAGTGCCAGTGGTAGCCGGGTAGTAACAGTCTCTAAGATGCAGGGTAGAGAACCGGGTGGTAGCCAGGTAGTAACAGTCTCTAAGGTGCAGGGTAGAGTAGCGGGTGGTAGCCGGGTAGTAACAGTCTCTAAGATGCAGGGTAGAGTACCATGCAGTATCCAGTAGTAACAGTCTCTAAGGTGCAGGGTAGAGTACCGGGTGGTAGCCAGTAGTAACAGTCTCTAAGATGCAGGGTAGAGTACCGGGTGGTAGCCGGTAGTAACAGTCTCTAAGGTGAAGGGTAGAGTACTGGGTGGTAGCCAGGTAGTAACAGTCTCTAAGGTGCAGGGTAGAGTACCGGGTGGTAGCCGGGTAGTAACAGTCTCTAAGATGCAGGGTAGAGTACCATGCAGTAGCCAGTAGTAACAGTCTCTAAGGTGCAGGGTAGAGTACCGGGTGGTAGCCGGTAGTAACAGTCTCTAAGGTGAAGGGTAGAGTACTGGGTGGTAGCCAGGTAGTAACAGTCTCTAAGGTGCAGGGTAGAGTACCGGGTGGTAGCCGGGTAGTAACAGTCTCTAAGATGCAGGGTAGAGTATCATGCAGTAGCCAGTAGTAACAGTCTCTAAGGTGCAGGGTAGAGTACCGGGTGGTAGCCAGTAGTAACAGTCTCTAAGATGCAGGGTAGAGTACCGGGTGGTAGCCGGTAGTAACAGTCTCTAAGGTGAAGGGTAGAGTACTGGGTGGTAGCCAGATAGTAACAGTCTCTAAGATGCAGGGTAGAGTACTGGGTGGTAGCCAGTTAGTAACAGTCTCTAAGATGCAGGGTAGAGTACCGGGTGGTAGCCGGGTAGTAACAGTCTCTAAGATGCAGGGTAGAGTGCCGGTGGTAGCCGGGTAGTAACAGTCTCTAAGGTGCAGGGTAGAGTACTGGGTGGTAGCCAGATAGTAACAGTCTCTAAGATGCAGGGTAGAGTACCGGGTGGTAGCCGGGTAGTAACAGTCGCTAAGATGCAGGGTAGAGTGCCGGTGGTAGCCGGGTAGTAACAGTCTCTAAGGTGCAGGGTAGAGTACCGGGTGGTAGCCGGTAGTAACAGTCTCTAAGGTGCAGGGTAGAGTACCGGGATGGTAGCCAGCTTGTGACGGTGTCTTTATTTATTTTTATTTTTTTATTTCACCTTTATTTAACCAGGTAGGCTAGTTGAGAACAAGTTCTCATTTGCAACTGCGACCTGGCCAAGATAAAGCAAAGCAGTTCGACACATACAACAACACAGAGTTACACATGGAATAAACAAAACATACAGTCAATAATACAGTAGAACAAAAGAAAACAAAAAGTCTATATACAGTGAGTGCAAATGAGATAAGTTAAGGAAATAAATAGGCCATGGTGGCGAAGTAATTACAATATAGCAATTAAACACTGGAATGGTAGATCGGCAGAAGATGAATGTGCAGGTAGAGATACTGGAGTGCAAAAGAGCAAAACAAATAAATAAATAAATAAATACCAGTATGGGGATGAGATAGGTAGATAGATGGGCTGTTTACAGATGTGCTACGTACAGGTGCAGTGATCTGTAAGCTGCTCTGACAGCTGGTGCTTAAAGCTAGTGAGGGAGATGTGAGTCTCCAGCTTCAGAGATTTTTGCAATTCGTTCCAGTCATGGGCAGCAGAGAACTGGAAGGAAAGACGACCAACGGAGGAATTGTCTTTGGGATGACCAGTGAGATATACATACTGGAGCGCGTGCTACGAGTGGGTGCTGCTATGGTGACCAGTGAGCTGAGATAAGGCGGGGCTTACCTAGCAGAGTATGAAGCGAGGGCCAACCAACGAGAGCGTACAGGTCGCAATGGTGGGTAGTGTATGGGGCTTTGGTGACAAAACGGATGGCACTGTGATAGACTGCATCCAGTTTGTTGAATAGAGTGTTGGAGGCTATTTTATAAAGGACATCACCGAAGTCGAGGATCGGTAGGATAGTCAGTTTTACGAGGGTATGTTTGGCAGAATGAGTGAAGGATGCTTTGTTGCGATATAGGAAGCCGATTCTAGATTTAATTTTGGATTGGAGATGCTTAATGTGAGTCTGGAAGGAGAGTTTACAGTCTAACCAGACACCCAGGTATTTGTAGTTGTCCACGTATTCTAGTCAGAACCGTCCAGAGTAGTGATGCTGGACGGGCGAGCAGGTGCGGGCAGAGATTGATTGAATAGCATGCATTTAGTTTTACTTGCTTTTAAGAGCAGTTGGAGGCCACGGAAGGAGAGTTGTATGGCATTGAAGCTCGTCTGGAGGTTAGTTAACACAGTGTCCAAGGAGGGGCCAGAAGTATACAGAATGGTGTCGTCTGCGTAGAGGTGTATCAGAGAATCACCAGCAGCAAGAGCAACATCATTGATGTAAACAGAAAAGAGAGTCGGCCCGAGAATTGAACCCTGTGGCACACCCATAGATACTGTCAGAGGTCCGGACAACAGGCCCTCTGATTTGACACACTGAACTCTATCAGAGAAGTAGTTGGTAAACCAGGCGAGGCAATCATTTGAGAAACCAAGGCTGTCAAGTCTGCCAATAAGAATGTTTTGATTGACAGAGTCGAAAGCCTTGTCCAGGTCGATGAGGTGCAGGGCAGAGTACTGGGCAGTGGCCAGCGGATGATGGCTGTTCAACAGTCTGATGGCCTGGAGATGTTTATCAGTCTCTCGGTCCCGGCTTTGATGCACTGGCACTGTCTCCGCCTTTTAGATGGCAGCAGGGTGAACAGGTCGTGGCTCAGGTGGCTGAGGTAACTGGTGATATTCTTGGCCTTCCTGTGACACCGAGTGCTGTAGTTGTCCTGGAGGGCAGGCAGTTTGCCTCTGATGATGCGTTGGGTTGATCGCACCACCCTCTGAAGAGCAATGCGGTTGATGTCGGTGCAGTTTCCGTACCAGGCGGTGATGCAACACCGACAGTATGCTCTCGATGGTGCATCTGTAGAAGTTTGTGAGGGTCTAGGTGCCATACTGGATTTCTTTAGCCTCGGTGGGGTGGGACCATTTCAGGTCATCAGTAATGTGCACATCATGGAACTTGAAGCTATTGACCCCTCTCTCCTGCGGCCTCGCCGGTGTGGATGAGGGCGTGCTCCCATCTCCTGTAGTCCACTAACAGCTCCTTCGTTTTGTTGACGTTGAGGGATATGGTATTTCACCACTACTCCAGGGCACTAACCTCCTCCCTGTAGGCTGTCTCATTGTTGTTAGTAATCAGGCCTACCACTATTGTGTTGTCAGAAATCTTGATGATAGAGTCTGGGCCGGCAGCCTTGAGAGGGTTAACACGCTTGAAAGTCTTACGTCGGTTTTCAGAGATCACAGACTTCATGAGCAGTGGGGGCCCCTGTCGGTTTAACCTTTTGCTCCAGTGGGCAAATTTTTTGTTAATCTTAAACAAATCTATTTTTGAAACAGAAGTATACACCTCACACACGTAAATATGGGCTTAAAAATAAGACATCTGTAAGAAGACCCCTGTACCATGTCAGATATAGAGATTTGAGTTTCCAACACAATATTAGACTTTATATAAATCACAGAAGACTGAAATATAACAACACGATTTGACACAGAAACAACAGATTTTCTGTACGTTTCTATTTATAACATTACACCCATGAGGCCAACGAGGGCACATTTGGTCATTGACTGCAGGAAAGAGCTACTTAGAGATCGAGTTTAAGATTCACTGAGCAAAATTATTCAATGTACAGGTAAGGGATTTCACTGGGGTAAGTTGAGCAAAAGGGGTAAGTTGAGCCACCCTTGTTTCTAGGAAACCATACACACAATTAATAATTTGAAAAAATATTTAGGAAGAGGGCATCATTTCATGGAGTCTGTGAAGGAAGAAACCACATGGTGGTAAGCAAGAAGTAAAAACAAAACCCCAAAAACGGATTTTCACAAAGTCAAATGTAGAATTTATTGTGTTAATGAGGTTCCATGATACTTGTATCTAAACCAAAGTAGATCATTTAAAGATTGTTATGCACGTCAGTTGGGGGTCTCTATAAGCTTCAATATGAGGTCCTAAACATAGCATGAAAGTGCATCCATGTAGCTGTGTGGACTATAGTCAAAATGTGTGGTAAGTTGAGAAAATGTTTGAGCCAATTTGTTAGGTATTAAGCCTGTGTTAAAATATGCTTAAAATGATTCAAAGACAAACAGTGATTGTGATTGTGTTGAATTGTGGGAAATTAAGGTAGTTTAACAGTAGTGGTATTATTTAATGATATTTGTAGGCAGCTTAACTTACCCTGTCCCGCTGCTCAACTTACCCCATAAACAGGGGAAGTTGTGCCAAGAGACCAGTTTTTTTCGGACAAGCTATGTTTTAAAAACTGTAATGTTTACAAGAATTCTGATTATTACCATGGAAACACAACATTCGGAAATATATGTAGATATCTTTGTTAGAAAGAATACTATATTTCCCTGGACGGAGTAATGCTGAATGTAAAACGTGTCTCATCTTACCCCACGCTCCCCTACAACGATGATAATGCACTGAAAATATGAAGGGATTTCAGAGTTCTTGTAGACTTTTTGATGTGTGACTACAAGTGAAGGCCTTTTAAAGTGTGAAAACTAAAGTGCATTGAGGAATACACCTGTGTCCTTCTTCACCTTGATGTGTAGAGACATCAGAATTCACGTTGAGACAGCCTCTTCTCTTCCCCTCTCCATTGTCAGAGTCTAGTAATTCAATCTTGAGAGACGCTTGTATTTCTTTAATGGGGACAGAAAGAGAGGACAGCCAGGGGCATGGGGCGATGTGAACATAATGTGATTTTAGGCATCTCCTGAAGCATCTCGCATTGTTCTTAAAACAGCCCATCTGTCTGTCTGTTACACACACAGCCAGGGGCCCTGGTCAGCATATCGCTTCAAGCAGTCAGTCAGTTGTCATATCGCTTCAAGAAGTCAGTCAACCAGTCAGTCAGAGCTAGTCAGACATACTGTACACACATTCATACAGACAACCAGCAGCCATTCAGCGAGCCAGTCAGTCAGCGAGCCAACCAGCCAGTCAGCCAACCAACCAGCCAGTCAACCAGCCAGCCAGCCAACCAACCAGTCAGCCAACCAACGAACCAGACAGCCAGCCAGCCAATGAGCCAGCCAACCAACCAGCCAGTCAACCAGCCAGCCTTTCCTCTCTTTCTCCTCCTCCATGATAGGGGGGCTAAGGCACTGCATCTCAGTGCAAGAAGCACCACTACAGTCCCTGGTTCAAATCCAAGCTGTTTCACATCCGGCTGTGATTGGGAGTCCCATAGAGCGGCGCACAATTGGCCCAGCGTCGGCCGAGGTTAGGCCGAGGTAGGCTAGGGTAGGCCCAGCGTTGGCCGAGGTAGGCCGGGGTTGGCCCAGCGTTGGCCGAGGTTAGGCCGAGGTTAGGCCAGGGTAGGCCCAGCGTTGGTCCAGCGTTGGCCGAGGTTAGGCCGAGGTAGGCCGGGGTAGGCCGGGGTAGGCCCAGCGTTGGCCGAGGTTAGGCCAAGGTAGGCCAGGGTAGGCCCAGCGTTGGCCGAGGTTAGGCCGAGGTAGGCCGAGGTAGGCCAGGGTAGGCCCAGCGTTGGCCGAGGTTAGGCCGAGGTAGGCCGGGGTAGGCCCAGCGTTGGCCGAGGTTAGGCCGTCATTGTAAGTAAAAATGTGTTCTTATTAACTGACCTGCCTAGTTAAAGAAAGGTTAAATAACTAAATATATAATCAATGATAATGGCCCTGAAACAACCTGGCCGTAGGGATGCCTGGAGTAGGGAAAGCTGAATTCACAGCCAGAGATTCAATCCTGTATTTAACCTTATACAAGGCATAGAGGAAAATGTTCAAATCACAAATCACAAAGCATAAGAAGCAAGTGCTTTCAGTTTGAAATATTATTATTGATTTGGTATTTGGTTTTAAATCTGGTAAAAAACAACAAGTTCAACATTTGTGATCGTGATTGATCGGTTATGAATTAACTCCAAACTCGTCATCAAGTTCGAGACCCTGGGTCTCGACCCCACCCTGTGCAACTGGGTCCTGGACTTCCTGACGGGCCGCCCCCCAGGAGGTGAGGATAGGTAACAACATCTCCACCCCGCTGATCCTCAACACTGGGGCCCCACAAGGGTGCGTTCTCAGCCCCCTCCTGTACTCCCTGTTCACCCATGACTGCGTGGCCAGGCACGCCTCCAACTCAATCATCAAGTTTGCAGACGACACTACAGTGGTAGGCTTGATTACCAACAACGACGAGACGGCCTACAGGGAGGAGGTGAGGGCCCTCGGAGTGCGGTGTCAGGAAAATAACCTCACACTCAACGTCAACCAAACAAAGGAGATGATCGTGGACTTCAGGAAACAGCAGAGGGAGCACCCCCCTATCCACATCAATGGAACAGTAGTGGAGAAGGTGGAACATTTTAAGTTCCTCGGTGTACACATCACAGACAAACTGAATTGGTCCACCCACACAGACAGCGTGGTGAAGAAGGCGCAGCAGCGCCTCTTCAACCTCAGGAGGCTGAAGAAATTTGGCTTGTCACCAAAAACACTCACTAACTTTTACAGATGCACAATCGAGAGCATCCTGTCGGGCTGTATCACCGCCTGGTACGGCAACTGCTCCGCCCATAACCGGAAGGCTCTCCAGAGGGTAGTGAGGTCTGTACAACGCATCACCGGGGGCAAACTACCTGCCCTCCAGGACACCTACACCACCCGATGTCACAGGAAGGCCATAAAGATCAGCAAGGACAACAACTAACCGAGCCACTGCCTGTTCACCCGAGGTCAGTACAGGTGCATCAAAGCAGGGACCGAGAGACTGAAAAACAGCTTCTATCTCAAGGCCATCAGACTGTTAAACAGCCACCACTAACATTGAGTGGCTGCTGCCAACATACTGACTCAACTCCAGCCACTTTAATAATGGAAAATGTATGTAATAAATGTATCACTAGCCACTTTAATCTATGCCACTTTGTTTACATACCCTACATTACTCATCTCATATGTATATACTGTACTCAATACCATCTACTGCAGGGGTGTCAAAGTCAAATGGACGGAGGGCCAAATAAAAAAATCAGCTACAAGACGAGGGCCGGACTGTTCGAATGTTCATTGAAAATTTTTTAAATGACGCATATAGTCTAGTGAACCTAATTGAACCTACTGAAAACCTAACAAATATATTACAATATGATCAGATAAATAAAGCAATATTTTCTTATGGCTCTGTCAGTAATCTTTAATTTTCAACAGACACAAAAGACAAATTTCCTTTATATAAATATCCCCATAACATGAACATTAAATGAAAGAAACCGGTATTCAAGGCACCATCAGTAGACTATATTTTCTATTTTAGCAAAAGTGGGCTAAATTTACTTCAAAGAAAAAACAATAATAGCAATTTTCTATCATCCACTCAACTGAAATATTTTTAAAATATAATTGGATTGAAATACAAAAAAATAAAGTGCAAAAATCTATTAATCAAAAACAACACTTTGTTTAAGGAGAAGTAACATGCAGTGAAAACAAATATTAAATTTTAACTTTTAAACTTGAACTGAGTAAAAACTCTAAATATGTGATTGCACAGTAATGTTCACTTGTTTGAGGTTGAGGGTGATACTTGGTGGTGTCCCATCTTTTCCACAAGTTCATCAATGTTCGGGGTAAGGCTCTGAGCTGAAGAAATCCTCAGAATTGAGTGGAGGTGTTCAGCAGTAAGTCGACTTCTGTGTGATGTTTTGTTCAGGTTCATCAAAGAAAACAGTTGTTCACACAGGTATGTGCTGCCAAACATAGACAACGTTTGAGCAGCCTGGATGCGCAGCTGGGGCATTGTGCCGGGGAGGAAACGGGCGAACTCCGCAGCACCCACTGCCGCATATTTTGCCCTCAGTGCATCATTGCATTGGAGGTCAATCAACTCCATTTGGAGGTTTGGTGGTGAGCTTTCCACGTCAACAGCAAATGGGTTACCGAGCAGTTCCAACCTGCTTTTTTGTGCTTCAAAGTCAGCAAATCGGCGTCGAAAGTCAGCGGCAAGCATACCTATTTTATCAGCCAACTGTGTGCTCGGGAACGCACTGGTAGAGAGCTTCTCTTTCATGGTCTGGCAGCTGGGAAAGTGGCTCAAATTTTCTTTCCGCATCTGCGTCTCCCACAGAGTCAGTTTGGTTTTAAATGCCTTCACTGTACTGTACATATCAGAGATGACACGATCCCGACCCTGCAGCTGCAAGTTTATTGCATTCAGATGACTCGTAATGTCACACAGAAAAGCCATTTCACACAGAAACATTTCGTCTCGGAGTTGTGTTGTGTCTTTCTTTTTTTGTCCACGTGTTTCGTTTCATAATGTCGTCTCAGATTATACTCTTTCAGTACCGCCACACTTTCTCCACACAGAAGACACACAGGTTTTCCAGCTACCTTCGTGAACATATACTCCGACTCCCACCTTGTTTGAAACCCCCGGTTCTCAGTATCCACCTTCCGTTTTGCCATTTTTGATGGGTATCTGAAAGTTAATTTTACTGTGATGCTGACGACTGCTGTGCCAATAAATATTGAAATGAAGCAGCCTACTGCTCGGTGCGTCACCTTTGCATTGTGGGAAATGTAGTATTGGTGCGTGTAAAAGATCTGCGGGCTGCCGGCTTGCTGCGGGCCGGTTCTAATAATAAATCAAGATCATCCCAGGGGCCGTAAAAAACCTTCTTGCGGGCCGGATGTGGCCCGCGGGCCTTGACTCTGACATATGTGATCTACTGCATCTTGCCTATGCTGTTCTGTACCATCACTCATTCATATATATCTTTATGTACATATTCTTAATTCCTTTACACTTGTGTGTATAAGGTAGTTGTTGTGAAATTGTTAGGTTAAATTACTTGTTAGATATTACTGCATTGTCGGAACTAGAAGCACAAGCATTTCGCTACACTCACATTAACAATCTGCTAACCACGTGTATGTGACAAATAACATGTGATTTGATTTGATTTGATTAACTGCTGGGAAGGTTATTGCAATCAGTATGAACACACACAAGGTCCCGCTTCCTGATGGTTTAGCCTTGTGGTTTTCGCGACACCCCGAACTCCTGTCCTGTTTAATGTATGCCTCTAGGATGGGGTGTCATACCAATGGCTCAGTAGCAAGATCAAGTAGGTCATCTGTTAGGCTGTAGAAGTTGTAGAGTAGGTCATCGGTTAGAAGTTATAGAGTATGTCATCTGTTAGAAGTTATAGAGTAGGTAATCTGTTAGAAGTTATAGAGTAGGTCATCTGTTAGAAGTTATAGAGTAGGTCATCTGTTACATCAGTAAGGCTGTAGAAGTTATAGTTTGGAATATTTATGTATTCCTAATTCTTTTTTTCCCAGGTGAGAACCATCATCAATGTATTAGTTAAGTGAGTTTATTGTCTTCTCATTCATAGAGACAGACAAGACACAACATTTTACAAAAGTACAGTATTCTACAAAGTAAAACAAAAACTAGCGGTCATTCATCTGAGTAATATAAATCGTAGATCAATATCTGTCTGACATCTGAGGGGTCAGTATCCCCCTCCAATCCTGACATTACTAGCTTGTGTTCTCCATAGAAACAAAACATTTTACCCATCTACCAGTAGGTGCCCTCTTTGCGAGGCATTGGAAAACCTCCATGGACTTGTGGTTGAATCTGTGTCTGAAATTCACTGCTTGACGGAGGGACCTTACAGGTAATTAATTGTATGTGTAGTTATTGAATATTCATGTTAAACACTATTATTGAACACAGTGTGAGTCCCTGCAACTTATTGTGTGATTTGTTAAGCAAATATTTACTCCTGAACATACTTCCGCTTGCCATAACAAAGGGGTTGAAAACTTATTCAGCTTTACATTTTTTTTAAAATTAATTTGTAAACATTTCGAAGAACATAATTCCACTTTGACATTATGGGGTATTGTGTGTAGGCCAGTGACACAAAATCTAAATTTAATACATTTTTAATTCTGTCTGTAACACAACAAAATGTGGGAAAAGTCAAGGGGTTTGAATACTTTCTGAAGGCACTGTAACTAAGCAAGTAGGTAAGTAAGTAAGTAAGTAAGTAACTGAGTAAGTAACTAAGTAAGTAAGTAACTGAGTAAGTAACTGAGTAAGTAACTAAGTAAGTAAGTAACTGAGTAAGTAACTGAGTAAGTAACTAAGTAAGTAACTAAGTAAGTAAGTAACTGAGTAAGTAACTAAGTAAGTAAGTAACTGAGTAAGTAACTGAGTAAGTAACTAAGTAAGTAAGTAACTGAGTAAGTAACTAAGTAAGTAAGTAACTGAGTAAGTAACTAAGTAAGTAAGTAACTAAGTAAGTAATTGAGTAAGTAACTGAGTAAGTAACTAAGTAAGTAACTAAGTAACTAACTAAGTAACTAACTAGCTAACTAACTAACTAACTAACTAAACATGATGGACAATTCTTTAGTTAGGATGATGATGTGATGATGTCATGTGAACTCATGTCTCCCCTCCTCCAGGGTAGCTCGTCGTCTCCTCTCCTCCAGGGTAGCTCGTCGTCTCCCCTCCTCCAGGGTAGCTCGTCGTCTCCCCTCCTCCAGGTTAGCTCGTCGTCTCCCCTCCTCCAGGGTAGCTCGTCGTCTCCTCTCCTCTGATAACCATAATAAGGATTAGACATGCATGGACTAGCCGACTGCATCACTGTGGGCCACTGTAAGCCTATTGTAATGAGATCATTTTAAATGTCCTCAGCATTACGTTGTTGTGTAAAGAGACGATGGGTTCGTTCAGATTTATTCATTGGGCTATAACGTTACTATAAATGTGACGTGGTAACTGCAATAGAACTATTCAAACAGAGTTTTAAAAGGCTATTCTGTATTGTCTTAAAATTAGATTGGCTGACAGTCTAATGTTTGCTATTAGTCAAAGATGTGTGAAGAATAGTTCCTTGTTGGCTTAAGAAGTGTCTAGTGATATGATAAAAAAAAAAAGAGTAGTCCTCAGTCCCCAGCACTCTCCTAGAACACAGAGATACAGCCTTCTGGTTGGCTGCTGGTTGTCAAACTAGGTGTTAAAGCATTCCACCATCCATGGACTATTTTCTATTGAGTTTGACAGTTTATTTCACTCATCCTCCAATTACATTTGCAGCATATGTTAACACAAAACTCCTTACAAAAAAAAATGAATTTGTTGCAAATTAAATAAAATTAAACAAAATGCCAAAAGTTCTGTGAATATGTGACAAACCTTTGGCAACAATAAAATGTATTGCCACTAGTGGTGAATATGTGACAAACCTTTGGCAACAATAAAATGTATTGCCACTAGTGGTGAATATGTGACAAACCTTTGGCAACAATAATATTTATTGCCACTAGTGGTGAATATGTGACAAACCTTTGGCAACAATAATATTTATTGCCACTAGTGTTGAATATGTGACAAACCTTTGGCAACAATAATATTTATTGCCACTAGTGGTGAATATGTGACAAACCTTTGGCCACATTAATATGTATTGCCACTAGTGGCAGTGTACCAGAACCATGTTTAAGTTAATTAGGAAGTTTAACTAATAAGTTAGACCAGGGTTTCCCTAAACTCGGTCCTCGGGACCCCAAGGAGGGCATGTTTTTGTTTTTTTGCCTTAACACTACACAGCCGATTAAAATAATCAACTAATCATTAAGCTTTGATCATTTGAATCAGCTGTGTAGTGTTGGTTATCACTGTCTTGTTTTATGGGAGTGAATCACATGTTGTTGATATCAGTTTCAATCTGTCAGCGCCATTGACTGGCTAGTGCTTAGCTAGCTGGCTAGTGCTTAGTTAGCTGGCTAAAGTTAGCAATCATATTTTTACATAATTAATGTGATAGCTAGCTAGCTAACTACTGATTTGCCTAAACACATTTTTTATCTGAAGACGTTGCTGTCTTTTAATACCAATATCCATTTCAATATGCTAGTTTCACTGTTCAATAGCATGTTAGCTAGCACAACAGCTAAGGTAGCAACAATATGTGACCTGTTTCAAGAAACTAGGTGTATGTCACTACTTCACAGCGTTTACATTGAATTTTTTTTTTTTTATCAAAAATAATTTTTGGGTAACAAATGCCTTCAGGAACAAGTGAACTTCAATTTGCTTTAAAAACAAACTTGTATTCCATCTGTAAATACGAATAAAGTTGTTCAATAACAAGCCTAGTTAAACCTTCCCACTAGTCATGATTGGCTGAGATAAACATGCCAAGAGATGAGTTCTGATTGGTCTGCCATGTAGCATGCTTCTGACTATAACATCAACATCAGATGTTATTGGTCACATACACATGGTTAGCAGATGTTATTGTGAGTGTAGCGAAATGCTTGTTGATTCTGGTTCCGACAATGGAGTAATATCTAACAGGTAATATCTAACAATTTCACAACAACTACCTAATACACAAAATCTAGTAAAGGAATGGAATAAGAATATATAAATATAAATATATGAGATGAGTAATGCATAGACTGAGATACAGTAGATAGTATAGAATACAGTATATACATATGAGATGAGTAATGCATAGACTGAGATACAGTAGATAGTATAGAATACAGTATATACATATGAGATGAGTAATGCATAGACTGAGATACAGTAGATAGTATAGAATACAGTATATACATATGAGATGAGTAATGCATAGACTGAGATACAGTAGATAGTATAGAATACAGTATATACATATGAGATGAGTAATGCATAGACTGAGATACAGTAGATAGTATAGAATACAGTATATACATATGAGATGAGTAATGTCAGAGCAGCATAGACTGAGATACAGTAGATAGTATAGAATACAGTATATACATATGAGATGAGTAATGTCAGAGCGGCATAGACCGAGATACAGTAGATAGTATAGAATACAGTATATACATATGAGATGAGTAATGTCAGAGCGGCATAGACTGAGATGCAGTAGATAGTATAGAATACAGTATATACATATGAGATGAGTAATGCAAGATATGTAAACATTATTAAAGTGGTATTATTTAAAGTGACTGGTGTTCATTATTTATAGTGGCCAATGATTTCAAGTCTGTATGTAGGCAGCAGCCTCTCTGTGTTAGTGATGGCTATTTAACAGTCTGATGGCCTTGAGATAGATGTTTTTCAGTCTCTCGGTCCCAGCTTTGATGCACCTGTACTGACCTCGCCTTCTGGATGAGAGCGGGGTGAACAGACAGTGGCTCGGGTGGTTGTTGTCCTTCCTGTGACATTGGCTGCTGTAGGTGTCCTGGAGGGCAGGTAGTTTGCCCTCGGTGATGCGTTGTGCAGACCCCACCACCCTCTGGAGAGCCTTGCGGTTGTGGGCGGTGCAGTTGCCATACCAGGCAGTGATACAGCCCGACAGGATTATCTCAATTGCGCATCTGTAGAGGTTTGTGAGGGTTGTAGGTGAAAGACACATTTCTTCAGCCTCCTGAGGTTGAAGAGGTGCTGCTGCGCCTTCTACACCACACTGTCTGTGTGGGTGGACCATTTCAGTTTGTCAGTGGTTTGTACGCCAAGGAACTTAAAACGTTCCACCTTCTCCACTGCGGCCCCGTCGATGTGGATTGGTGGGTGCTCCCTCTGCTGTTTCCCGAAGTCCACAATCATCTCCTTTTGTTTTGTTGATCACCTCTTTTGGCAAAAGTGAAGTTTTGATTTGATGTCCAGTCAAGTTTGCAGACGACACAAACAGCTCGATGACCAGCAACGACGAGACAGCCTACAGGGAGGAGGGGATCAACAAAACAAAAGGAGAAGAATCATGGATTCCCTTCACCTACCTGTGGTGTTGGAAGAGGCTGTATTGGGAAGAGGATGTATCAGCACCCTGGAAAGAGGTCGTAACACTTTGATGAATGAGCGTATCGTCTCCAAACTTCATAAAGTAAACCAATGCATGTATTATTCCCATACATGTAACCCAATATGTTCATTATTTGCAACAATTAGGTATTTCATTGCTTTAAACTAGTAGCTTAACTCATCTGGATCATGGTTTGTTCCTTCTCGTTTTCTAGAAGCCCTCAGTTACAAGACAAAAGGAAAGATTGAGGCCTTCAATCAAACTGAGGACGAAGAAATGTGTCCACAACTGGCTCAGTCAGGAAGAAGAGACAACTGGCTCAGTCAGGAAGAAGAGACAACTAGTAGACAACTGGCTCAGTCAGGAAGAAGAGACAACTGGCTCAGTCAGGAAGAAGAGACAACTGGCTCAGTCAGGAAGAAGAGACAACTGGCTCAGTCAGGAAGAAGAGACAACTGGCTCAGTCAGGAAGAAGAGACAACTGGCTCAGTCAGGAAGAAGAGACAACTGGCTCAGTCAGGAAGAAGAGACAACTAGTAGACAACTGGCTCAGTCAGGAAGAAGAGACATCTAGTAGACAACTGGCTCAGTCAGGAAGAAGAGACAACTGGCTCAGTCAGGAAGAAGAGACATCTAGTAGACAACTGGCTCAGTCAGGAAGAAGAGACAACTGGCTCAGTCAGGAAGAAGAGACATCTAGTAGACAACTGGCTCAGTCAGGAAGAAGAGACAACTAGTAGACAACTGGCTCAGTCAGGAAGAAGAGACAACTAGTAGACAACTGACTCAGTCAGGAAGAAGAGACATCTAGTAGACAACTGGCTCAGTCAGGAAGAAGAGACAACTGGCTCAGTCAGGAAGAAGAGACAACTGGCTCAGTCAGGAAGAAGAGACAACTGGCTCAGTCAGAAAGAAGAGACAACTGGCTCAGTCAGGAAGAAGAGACAACTAGTAGACAACTGGCTCAGTCAGGAAGAAGTGACAACTAGTAGACAACTGGCTCAGTCAGGAAGAAGAGACATCTAGTAGACAACTGGCTCAGTCAGGAAGAAGAGACAACTGGCTCAGTCAGGAAGAAGAGACAACTGGCTCAGTCAGGAAGAAGAGACAACTAGTAGACAACTGGCTCAGTCAGGAAGAAGTGACAACTAGTAGACAACTGGCTCAGTCAGGAAGAAGAGACAACTGGCTCAGTCAGGAAGAAGAGACATCTAGTAGACAACTGGCTCAGTCAGGAAGAAGAGACAACTGGCTCAGTCAGGAAGAAGAGACAACTGGCTCAGTCAGGAAGAAGAGACAACTGGCTCAGTCAGGAAGAAGACAACTGGCTCAGTCAGGAAGAAGAGACAACTGGCTCAGTCAGGAAGAGGAGACAACTGGCTCAGTCAGGAAGAAGAGACAACTAGTAGACAACTGGCTCAGTCAGGAAGAAGAGACAACTGGCTCAGTCAGGAAGAGGAGACAACTGGCACAGTCAGGAAGAAGAGACAACTAGTAGACAACTGGCTCAGTCAGGAAGAAGAGACAACTGGCTCAGTCAGGAAGAAGAGACATCTAGTAGACAACTGGCTCAGTCAGGAAGAAGAGACAACTAGTAGACAACTGGCTCAGTCAGGAAGAAGAGACAACTGGCTCAGTCAGGAAGAAGAGACATCTAGTAGACAACTGGCTCAGTCAGGAAGAAGAGACAACTGGCTCAGTCAGGAAGAAGAGACAACTGGCTCAGTCAGGAAGAAGAGACAACTGGCTCAGTCAGGAAGAAGAGACAACTGGCTCAGTCAGGAAGAGGAGACAACTGGCTCAGTCAGGAAGAAGAGACAACTAGTAGACAACTGGCTCAGTCAGGAAGAAGAGACAACTGGCTCAGTCAGGAAGAGGAGACAACTGGCACAGTCAGGAAGAAGAGACAACTAGTAGACAACTGGCTCAGTCAGGAAGAAGAGACAACTGGCTCAGTCAGGAAGAAGAGACATCTAGTAGACAACTGGCTCAGTCAGGAAGAAGAGACAACTAGTAGACAACTGGCTCAGTCAGGAAGAAGAGACAACTGGCTCAGTCAGGAAGAAGAGACATCTAGTAGACAACTGGCTCAGTCAGGAAGAAGAGACAACTGGTAGACAATTGACTCTTCATGATGAAGTCCCCAGTCTAGATTGAAGATCATAATTAGAGGATTAGTTTGAATAAAAAAATGTTTAGGCTTGACTGCAGAAAAACATTGTACATTGTGGCTCTCCAGGAACAGTTGGACACACATTTAACGGTAGATTTGGTAGGCCTGAGTCTCAGTTTATGCTAGGTTGTTTATATCGCATTTACACAAGGCAGAAACATTGTTTTCTTGCTGAGAAATGTATACAATGCCAGTTTCAATGAGAATCAAAGCAACATCATGGCCACTTTGTAACAGCTGACCTCGTTTTTCCAAACCTGCCCATTAGCCACTGAGTCTATCTTTTAAGATACCAAAATAGAAAATGTTTTGAGTAATTGTTTTCAGTATCCTAATGTTTCAGTATCCTATGTTTTGGACAAAAGACTTCCACTGGGCCACCATCTCCAAAGTTCACTCAAAGTTACAATAGTTCTGAACTATTTGATTATAGTTTTAATTATTGACATTTTGTTAAAGATCTTTTAAACTTCCATTGGTCGACATATTGCTCAGTTATCACTTGGCTCATGTCATTTCTGTAGTTGCCTCTTTAACCGCTGGCCTACAATGTCGGAGACCCACAAGCCTCACAAGACTTATCTAAAGGTCCCCAGTATCAGTTCAAAAAATGAATGGAAGTATATATGGAGATAGTTTAGTGCCTAAAATAAGGAGATAAGTTTTTTTTTTTTTTTAAATGTTTACTGAAATGTTTTATTTCTCTCAGATATAGGACAGACAATTAAGAACAAACTTCCTTTCAATGTTTTTTTTTTGGGGTGAGGGGGGGGGACTTTCTATTGTTCCATGTAGTGAAAGTGTTATTCAATGTGTTTCTATTGGCTACTAGCAGTAATGCCAATATCAATGTTTCATCCGCTATGTATTTTTTTGACACCTTATTAAGGGGGTCTTAAGATTCAACATCAAATAGTTCAATACTACTTGGTATGACCATCTTAAAACAATTCCAGATATTAGCTTAGAAGTTTAGTTTTATCTGTGAGAAGCAAGTTAATTGAAAGTTATTTGATTTGGTTTATGTAAATACAAAATGTGTATGTTGTTAATACACAAATTAACCAAAAACCTGATTTAATTTGCATATTCATACTGAGTTTTCAGCAAACAGTAGAATGTTCACCGCAAGTTTCCCACAATTGTTTGGCAGAAGTTCACAAGCCGCTGCAAATTTGCAACAACAGTTTGCCACATAACTAATTTGCATATGAAAATATGAGTTTGCTGCAGATATTTGCCACAACTTTTTGCCAGAGGATAGTTTTTTAGGTAAGGGAACACAGACACGATGTCACGTTCTGACCTTAGTTCCTTTATTATGTATTTGTGTTAGTTTGGTCAGGGCGTGAGTTGGGGTGGGTAGTCTATGTTCTTTTTTCTATGTTGTTTTTCTCGGTTTGGCCTGGTATGGTTCTCAATCAGAGGCAGCTGTCGATCGTTGTCTCTGATTGAGAATCATACTTAGGAGGCCTGTTTTCCCCAGTTTGGTTGTGGGTGATTGTTTTCTGTGTCTGTGTTTTCCATACAGAACTGTTTCGTTTTCATTTTGTGTAGTGTTCAGTTTTAATTAAAAATATGAGGAACACTTACCACGCTGAGTATTGGTCTGATCCTTCCTACTCCTCCTCAGAAGAGGAGGACGAAAACCGTTACACTGGAGTACTAATGTACTGACTACCACTCTACAGTAGTAGTAGTCATAGATACACCTATTTGGTTGGGATATTATTAATAGTGACAATTCCATCACTTAGCATATACCCCCTGGAGAGATTTTATTTTATTTTATTTCACCTTTATTTAACCAGGTAGGCAAGTTGAGAACAAGTTCTCATTTACAATTGCGACCTGGCCAAGATAAAGCAAAGCAGTTGTCACGACTCCGACCGAAGGTGGCTCCCCTTCCCGTTCGGGTGGCGCTCGGCGGTCGTCGTCGCCGGCCTACTAGCTGCCACTGATTATTTCCTCCCCCTCCCTTATGTGTTCATTGAGTGCACCTGTTTTGAATTATGTATAATTAGTGAGGCTTTATTTAGTCAGCCGGCCCGCCTGGTTCCTTGTGCGGGATTCATTATTGTGACCTTCTGTGTTGTGTAAACTTGTGCGCACGTCTGTGAGTTACGTGCTTTCCCATTTCGTGGGTCTTTTCTGGACAGTTTAAGTCCCCCTGTTTGGGGCGTTTGTTTTGTATTACGCCCTGTGTTTTCGTGGGGTTGGCTTATGTTCGCCGTTGTGGTGCATTAAAATAGCACTCCCCTGAACTCTCTGCTTCCTGCGCCTGACTTCTCACCCACTACACTCAGAACGTTACAGAATCCCGCACCCTGAGGAATGGAGTCAGCAGGAGCAACAGCCAATCCCCTCCCATCGATGGAGGAAAGGGTTCTACATCATACCACCGTTCTCCATCGGATCGGAACGGCTATGGATCAAGTGATGGAGAGAATGGACCGATGGGAGAGAAGTGGTCTCCTCTCTCCACCTTCGGCTCCCCCCCCTCAGGACTCCCCATCTCCCGACTCCAGCACCCTCCGTCTTACGCTCCCGAGGGTCTATGATGGAACGGCGGCGGGGTGCCAGGGGTTCTTACTCCAGCTGGAACTGTACCTAGCCACCGTCAGACCCACTCCCTCGGGAGCGGAGAGGGTGAGTGTCCTCATCTCCTGTCTCACGGGTCGTGCTCTGGAGTGGGCGAACGCAGTCTGGAATGGCCCAGACTCAGCGAAGGAGCACTACCCAGAGTTTTCCCGCCGCTTCCGCGCAGTGTTTGACCACCCTCCAGATGGCCGAGCAGCGGGAGAGCGACTATTCCATCTCCGGCAGGAGAAGAGGAGCGCCCAGGATTACGCGTTGGAGTTCCGGACCTTGGCAGCAGGATCTGGGTGGAACGACAGGGCTCTTATCGACCACTACCGGTGTAGTCTCCGGGAGGACGTCCGCAGGGAGCTAGCGTGTCGGGACACCGCTCTTTCCCTGGATGAGCTAATTGACATGTCCATCCGACTGGACAATCTGCTGGCTGCCCGCGGGCGTTCGGAGAGGGTCCTGTGTGTTCCACCACCCAGCACCGCCACTCCCGTTCCGATGGAGTTGGGAGGGACTGTGCCGAGGGGTACCGGAGGAGGAGGCTCCCTCTGCACCAGCTGTGGTCGGAGAGGACACACGGCCGATCGGTGCTGGGGGGGTCCGTCTGGGAGTCGAGATGGCAGGCGGAACATTTCTCGATCACCCCAGGTGAGTCAGCACCAAACTCACCCAGAACCCCCTGTTGGTCACATGTTTGTCTTGATTTTTTTCCTTAAATTTTTCCCCTCTTCCCAGCATAGGGCGCTAGTCGATTCAGGCGCAGCTGGGAACTTTATGGATCGCGGACTCGCTACTAAATTAGGTGTTCCGCTTGTGCCGATAGATTCTCCCTTTCCCGTGCACTCCCTAGATAGCCGGCCATTAGGGTCAGGGATGGTCAGGGAGACCACGGTTCCACTGGACATGGTGACGCAGGGGAATCATAGGGAGCGTATCAGTCTCTACATTATTGATGCGCCTGCGTTTCCAGTGGTGCTGGGGACTCCCTGGCTGGCCCGGCACAATCCTAAAATTTCGTGGAGACAGGGGGTTCTCCAGGGGTGGTCAGAGGAGTGTTCTGGAAGGTGTCTGGGAGTTTCCATCGGTGCCACGTCGGTGGAGAGTCCAGACCAGGGTCCCACGGTGTGCATTCCCCCCGAGTATGCCGATTTGGCAATCGCTTTCAGTAAAAAGAAGGCGACTAAATTACCACCACATCGACCGGGAAGGGATTGTGCGATAGATCTCCAGGTAGACGCTGCGCTTCCCAAGAGTCACGTGTACCCATTATCCCAGGAGGAGACGTTGGCTATGGAGACATATATCACGGAGTCTCTGGGACAGGGGTACATTCGGTCCTCCATCTCACCCGTCTCCTCGAGTTTCTTTTTTGTGAGGAAAAAGGAGGGAGGTTTGCGTCCGTGTATTGATTATAGAGGTCTAAATGCCATCACGGTGGGATTCAGCTACCCACTACCTCTCATTGCTACGGCAGTGGAATCATTTCAGGGAGCGCAGTTCTTCACAAAATTGGATCTCAGGAGCGCGTATAGCCTGGTGCGTATTCGGAAGGGAGACGAGTGGAAAACCGCATTTAGTACCACATCGGGCCATTATGAGTACTGCGTCATGCCGTATGGGTTAAAGAATGCTCCAGCCGTTTTTCAATCCTTTGTAGACGATATTCTCAGGGACCTGCACAGGCAGGGAGTAGTTGTTTATATCGATGATATTCTGATCTACTCAGCCACTCACGCCGCGCATGTGTCTCTGGTACGCAGGGTGCTTGGTAGACTGCTGGAGCATGACCTATACGTCAAGGCTGAGAAGTGTGTGTTCTCCAAACGAGCCGTCTCCTTTCTGGGTTATCGCATTTCCACCTCGGGGGTGGAGATGGAGGGTGACCGCAGTAAGGCCGTGCGTAATTGGCCGACTCCGACCACGGTAAAAGAGGTGCAGCGGTTTTTGGGTTTTGCCAACTACTACCGGAGGTTTATCCGGGGTTTTGGCCAGGTAGCGGCTCCAATTACCTCACTGCTGAAGGGGGGTCCGGTGCGGTTGCGGTGGTCAGCAGAGGCGGACGGAGCTTTCAACAAGTTAAAGGCGCTGTTCACGGATGCACCCGTGTTGGCCCATCCGGACCCCTCTCTAGCATTCATAGTGGAGGTGGATGCGTCCGAGGCTGGGGTGGGTGCCGTGCTATCACAGCGCTCGGGTACGCCACCAAAACTCCGCCCCTGCGCTTTCTTCTCAAGGAAGCTCAGCCCAGCGGAGCGTAACTATGATGTGGGTGACCGGGAGTTGGTAGCGGTGGTCAGGGCTCTGAAGGTGTGGAGACACTGGCTTGAGGGAGCTAAGCACCCCTTTCTCATCTGGACCGACCACCAAAATCTGGAGTATATTCGGGCAGCTAGGAGACTGAACCCGCGTCAGGCAAGGTGGGCCATATTTTTTACCCGATTCCGGTTCACTTTATCGTATAGACCGGGCTCCCAGAACGTGAAAGCGGATGCACTGTCCCGCCTTTACGACACAGAGGATAGGTCCACCGAACCTACTCCCATCCTTCCCGCCTCAAAGCTGATAGCACCAGTGGTATGGGAGGTGGACTCGGACATCGAGCGGGCGTTACGGGCTGAACCCGCGCCTCCTCAGTGTCCGGCGGGGCAGAAGTACGTGCCGCTTGGTGTTCGGGACCAACTGATTCGGTGGGCTCACGTCCTACCCTCCTCGGGTCACCCTGGGGTGAGGAGGACAATAGGGAGCCTTCGGGGGAGGTATTGGTGGCCTACCTTGGCTAGGGACGTTAAGGTTTATGTCTCCTCCTGTTCAGTATGCGCCCAGAGTAAGGCTCCTAGGCACCTTCCTAGAGGGAAGTTACAACCCCTCCCCGTTCCACAACGGCCATGGTCACATCTATCCGTAGACTTCCTGACCGATCTTCCCCCGTCTCAGGGGAACACCACGGTTCTGGTGATTGTGGATCGGTTCTCTAAGTCCTGCCGTCTCCTCCCGTTGCCCGGTATCCCTACAGCCCTACAGACTGCGGAGGCATTATTCACCCACGTCTTCCGGCACTACGGGGTGCCGGAGGACATCGTTTCTGATCGGGGCCCCCAGTTCACGTCCCGAGTATGGAGGGCGTTCATGGAGCGTCTGGGGGTCTCGGTCAGCCTGACCTCCGGTTATCACCCCGAAAGTAATGGGCAGGTGGAGAGAGTAAACCAGGAGGTGGGTAGGTTTCTGCGGTCGTACTGCCAGGACCGGCCAGGGGAGTGGGCGAGGTACATCCCCTGGGCCGAAATGGCCCAGAACTCACTACGCCACTCCTCTACTAATGTGTCCCCTTTTCAATGTGTGTTGGGGTACCAGCCGGTCCTGGCACCGTGGCATCCGAGCCAGACCGAGGCTCCTGCGGTGGAGGAATGGGTGCAGCGCTCCAAAGAGACCTGGAGGGCCGTCCGGGAATCCCTTCAACAAGCTAGTGGACGGCAGAAAAGGAGTGCTGACCGCCACCGCAGTGAGGCCCCCGTGTTTGTACCGGGGCACAGGGTCTGGCTCTCGACCCGAAACCTGCCCCTCCGCTTGCCCTGCCGGAAGCTTGGGCCGCAGTGTGTAGGGCCTTTCAAAGTCCTGAGGAGAATAAACGAGGTGTGTTATCGATTACAACTCCCTTCCTATTATCGTATTAACCCCTCGTTTCATGTGTCTCTCCTCAGGCCGGTGGTAGCTGGTCCCCTACAGGACGGTGAGGTGCTGGGGGGGTCCGTCTGGGAGTCGAGATGGCAGGCGGAACATTTCTCGATCACCCCAGGTGAGTCAGCACCAAACTCACCCAGAACCCCCTGTTGGTCACATGTTTGTCTTGATTTTTTTCCTTAAATTTTTCCCCTCTTCCCAGCATAGGGCGCTAGTCGATTCAGGCGCAGCTGGGAACTTTATGGATCGCGGACTCGCTACTAAATTAGGTGTTCCGCTTGTGCCGATAGATTCTCCCTTTCCCGTGCACTCCCTAGATAGCCGGCCATTAGGGTCAGGGATGGTCAGGGAGACCACGGTTCCACTGGACATGGTGACGCAGGGGAATCATAGGGAGCGTATCAGTCTCTACATTATTGATGCGCCTGCGTTTCCAGTGGTGCTGGGGACTCCCTGGCTGGCCCGGCACAATCCTAAAATTTCGTGGAGACAGGGGGTTCTCCAGGGGTGGTCAGAGGAGTGTTCTGGAAGGTGTCTGGGAGTTTCCATCGGTGCCACGTCGGTGGAGAGTCCAGACCAGGGTCCCACGGTGTGCATTCCCCCCGAGTATGCCGATTTGGCAATCGCTTTCAGTAAAAAGAAGGCGACTAAATTACCACCACATCGACCGGGAAGGGATTGTGCGATAGATCTCCAGGTAGACGCTGCGCTTCCCAAGAGTCACGTGTACCCATTATCCCAGGAGGAGACGTTGGCTATGGAGACATATATCACGGAGTCTCTGGGACAGGGGTACATTCGGTCCTCCATCTCACCCGTCTCCTCGAGTTTCTTTTTTGTGAGGAAAAAGGAGGGAGGTTTGCGTCCGTGTATTGATTATAGAGGTCTAAATGCCATCACGGTGGGATTCAGCTACCCACTACCTCTCATTGCTACGGCAGTGGAATCATTTCAGGGAGCGCAGTTCTTCACAAAATTGGATCTCAGGAGCGCGTATAGCCTGGTGCGTATTCGGAAGGGAGACGAGTGGAAAACCGCATTTAGTACCACATCGGACCATTATGAGTACTGCGTCATGCCGTATGGGTTAAAGAATGCTCCAGCCGTTTTTCAATCCTTTGTAGACGATATTCTCAGGGACCTGCACAGGCAGGGAGTAGTTGTTTATATCGATGATATTCTGATCTACTCAGCCACTCACGCCGCGCATGTGTCTCTGGTACGCAGGGTGCTTGGTAGACTGCTGGAGCATGACCTATACGTCAAGGCTGAGAAGTGTGTGTTCTCCAAACGAGCCGTCTCCTTTCTGGGTTATCGCATTTCCACCTCGGGGGTGGAGATGGAGGGTGCCCGCATTAAGGCCGTGCGTAATTGGCCGACTCCGACCACGGTAAAAGAGGTGCAGCGGTTTTTGGGTTTTGCCAACTACTACCGGAGGTTTATCCGGGGTTTTGGCCAGGTAGCGGCTCCAATTACCTCACTGCTGAAGGGGGGTCCGGTGCGGTTGCGGTGGTCAGCAGAGGCGGACGGAGCTTTCAACAAGTTAAAGGCGCTGTTCACGGATGCACCCGTGTTGGCCCATCCGGACCCCTCTCTAGCATTCATAGTGGAGGTGGATGCGTCCGAGGCTGGGGTGGGTGCCGTGCTATCACAGCGCTCGGGTACGTCACCAAAACTCCGCCCCTGCGCTTTCTTCTCGAGGAAGCTCAGCCCAGCGGAGCGTAACTATGATGTGGGTGACCGGGAGTTGTTAGCGGTGGTCAGGGCTCTGAAGGTGTGGAGACACTGGCTTGAGGGGGCTAAGCACCCCTTTCTCATCTGGACCGACCACCAAAATCTGGAGTATATTCGGGCAGCTAGGAGACTGAACCCGCGTCAGGCAAGGTGGGCCATATTTTTTACCCGATTCCGGTTCACTTTATCGTATAGACCGGGCTCCCAGAACGTGAAAGCGGATGCACTGTCCCGCCTTTACGACACAGAGGATAGGTCCACCGAACCTACTCCCATCCTTCCCGCCTCAAAGCTGATAGCACCAGTGGTATGGGAGGTGGACTCGGACATCGAGCGGGCGTTACGGGCTGAACCCGCGCCTCCTCAGTGTCCGGCGGGGCAGAAGTACGTGCCGCTTGGTGTTCGGGACCAACTGATTCGGTGGGCTTACGTCCTACCCTCCTCGGGTCACCCTGGGGTGAGGAGGACAATAGGGAGCCTTCGGGGGAGGTATTGGTGGCCTACCTTGGCTAGGGACATTAAGGTTTATGTCTCCTCCTGTTCAGTATGCGCCCAGAGTAAGGCTCCTAGGCACCTTCCTAGAGGGAAGTTACAACCCCTCCCCGTTCCACAACGGCCATGGTCACATCTATCCGTAGACTTCCTGACCGATCTTCCCCCGTCTCAGGGGAACACCACGGTTCTGGTGATTGTGGATCGGTTCTCTAAGTCCTGCCGTCTCCTCCCGTTGCCCGGTATCCCTACAGCCCTACAGACTGCGGAGGCATTATTCACCCACGTCTTCCGGCACTACGGGGTGCCGGAGGACATCGTTTCTGATCGGGGCCCCCAGTTCACGTCCCGAGTATGGAGGGCGTTCATGGAGCGTCTGGGGGTCTCGGTCAGCCTGACCTCCGGTTATCAGCCGGTCAGCCGGTCCTGGCACCGTGGCATCCGAGCCAGACCGAGGCTCCTGCGGTGGAGGAATGGGTGCAGCGCTCCAAAGAGACCTGGAGGGCCGTCCGGGAATCCCTTCAACAAGCTAGTGGACGGCAGAAAAGGAGTGCTGACCGCCACCGCAGTGAGGCCCCCGTGTTTGTACCGGGGCACAGGGTCTGGCTCTCGACCCGAAACCTGCCCCTCCGCTTGCCCTGCCGGAAGCTTGGGCCGCAGTGTGTAGGGCCTTTCAAAGTCCTGAGGAGAATAAACGAGGTGTGTTATCGATTACAACTCCCTTCCTATTATCGTATTAACCCCTCGTTTCATGTGTCTCTCCTCAGGCCGGTGGTAGCTGGTCCCCTACAGGACGGTGAGGTGCCGGAGGTCCCTCCTCCCCCTCTGGACATCGAGGGGTCCCCGGCGTATACGATACGGGCCATTCTGGACTCGAGACGCCGGGTGAGGGGCCTGCAGTACCTCGTGGACTGGGAGGGGTACGGTCCGGAGGAGAGGTGCTGGGTACCGGTGGGGGACATTTTGGATCCGTCAATGTTGAGGGATTTCCATCGCCTCCATCCGGAGCGCCCTGCGCCTCGTCCTCCGGGTCGACCTCGAGGCCGGTGTCGGCGCGCTGCGGGAGCCGCGCGTCAAGGGGGGGGTACTGTCACGACTCCGACCGAAGGTGGCTCCCCTTCCCGTTCGGGTGGCGCTCGGCGGTCGTCGTCGCCGGCCTACTAGCTGCCACTGATTATTTCCTCCCCCTCCCTTATGTGTTCATTGAGTGCACCTGTTTTGAATTATGTATAATTAGTGAGGCTTTATTTAGTCAGCCGGCCCGCCTGGTTCCTTGTGCGGGATTAATTATTGTGACCTTCTGTGTTGTGTAAACTTGTGCGCACGTCTGTGAGTTACGTGCTTTCCCATTTCGTGGGTCTTTTCTGGACAGTTTAAGTCCCCCTGTTTGGGGCGTTTGTTTTGTATTACGCCCTGTGTTTTCGTGGGGTTGGCTTATGTTCGCCGTTGTGGTGCATTAAAATAGCACTCCCCTGAACTCTCTGCTTCCTGCGCCTGACTTCTCACCCACTACACTCAGAACGTTACAGCAGTTCGACACATACAACAACACAGAGTTACACATGGAGTAAAACAAACATACAGTCAACTTTACAGTAGAAAAATAAGTCTCTATACAATGTGAGCAAATGAGGTGAGATAAGTGAGGTAAAGGCAAAAAAAATGTTTTTTTAAATGAATTGATAAGCAATATCTATCACTGATGTGACAATCCATGGACTCTCGGGCAAAAGTGCAATCTGCTAAGACGATGTTAGTGAGGAAAATATTTCATCATTCGTTTCCTTTTTGTTTTTAGTAAGATAAAAGTTGCAAAACAACCTAAACAGCTTCTTCACCCGCTTAGATGGAAAACAACACCTAGCTGCCGACTTGGGCCCCCGCCGTTCACGAGGACTGTATGCTCCCGATCTCAGTGGCTGACGAAAGACATTCAAGCGTGTTAACGCTCGCAAGGTTGTCGGCCCAGACTTCATCCCAAGCCGTGTACTCGGAGCGTGTGCAGATCAACAGGATGGAGTGTTTACGGACATATTCAATCTCTACCTATCCCAGCCTGTTGTCCCCACTTGCTTCAAGATGGCCACCATTGTTCCTGTACCCAAGAAAGTGAAGGTAACTGAAATAAATGACTATCGTCCCGTAGCACTCCCTTCTGTCATCATGAAGTGCTTTGAGAGACTAGTCAAGGATCATATTACCTCCGCCATACCCAACACCCTAGACCAACTACAGCTTGCATACCGCCCCAACAGATCAATGGACGACACAATCGCCATCTCACTGGACACTGCACACTGCCCTATTCTACCTTGACAAGAGGAATACCTATGTGAGAATGCTGTTCATCGCCTACAGTTCAGCCTTCAACACCATAGTGCCCTCCAAGCTCATTACTAATCTCAGGGCCCTAGGCCTGAACCCCTCACTGTGCAACTGGGTCCTAGACTTCCTGACCGGCTGACCCCAGGTGGTAAAGGTAGGCAACAACGCGCTCTCAGCCCCCTCCTGTACTCCCTGTTCACCCATTACTGCGTCATCAAATTTTCTGACGACACAATAGTGGTACTGTAGGCCTGATTCCCAACAACAACAAGATAGCCTACAGGGAGGAGGTGAGAGTCCTGGAGGAGTGGTGCCACAGGGAGGAGGTGAGAGTCCTGGAGGAGGTGAGAGTCTTGGAGGAGTGGAGTCACAGGGAGGAGGTGAGAGTCCTGGAGGAGTGGAGTCACAGGGAGGAGGTGAGAGTCCTGGAGGAGGTGAGAGTCCTGGAGGAGGTGAGAGTCCAGGAGGAGGTGAGAGTCCTGGAGGAGGTGAGTGATGTCACAGGGAGGAGGTGAGAGTCCTGGAGAAGTGGTGTCACAGGGAGGAGGTGAGAGTCCTGGAGGAGGTGAGAGTCCTGGAGGAGGTGAGTGTCCTGGAGGAGGTGAGTGTCCTGGATGAGGTGAGTGTCCTGGAGGAGGTGAGAGTCCTGGAGGAGGTGAGTGTCCTGGAGGAGGTGAGAGTCCTGGAGGAGGTGAGAGTCCTGGAGAAGGTGAGAGTCCTGGAGGAGGTGAGTGTCCTTGGAGGAGGTGAGAGTCCTGGAGGAGGTGAGTGTCCTGGAGAAGGTGAGTGTCCTGGAGAAGGTGAGAGTCCTGGAGAAGGTGAGTGTCCTGGAGAAGGTGAGAGTCCTGGAGGAGGTGAGTGTCCTGGAGGAGGTGAGAGTCCTGGAGGAGATGAGTGTCCTGGAGGAGGGGTGTTACAGGGAGGAGGTCAAATCAAATTGTATTAGTCACATGCGCCGAATACAACAAGTGTAGACCTTACAGTGAAATGCTTACTCACAAGCCCCTAACCAACAGTGCAGTTTAAAAACAAATACGAATAAGAATAATAGATAAAAGTAACATGTGATTAAAGAGCAACAGTAAAAAATAAAATAACAATATATACAGGGGGTTGTCGGTACAGAGTCAATGTGCAGGGGGCACCGGTTAGTTGAGGTAGTATGTACATGTAGGTAGAGTTATTAAAGTGACTATGAATAGATGACAACAGAGAGTGGCAGTGGGGGGGGGGGGGGCAATGAAAATTTCACTAGATGTTCAGGAGTCTTAATATTTAGGAGACTTCATGAGCTGTCATAAATCCTGAAACTTGAAATATATCGGATTTTGAAAAAAATTAAATAAAAACGGCAACATATTAAGAATTAATTAAGAATTAGGGCAAATTGATTGTGTCAGGCAACAATTACATCAATCGTTTTACCGTTACAAAATGCTGTACAGTCACATTCATCATGGTTGTCTGAAGCGTGATATTAAGTTCACAAGTGGCGACGCCTCAACATGATTGGTTGTTCCAGCGTCATCACTATTCCTCCTGAGCGGTACCTCAAACTGTCGTGATTACCAGGTGAGACAAACTTTTATGAGTTGATTTTACTCCTGGCTGAAAGTTTGTCTGAGTGATGTCTTAATAAAATGTCATCCTAAAACCTACCATCTGGTTTTAACAGGATTCCTAGGACTTTTTCTGAGACGCTCTGTGGATAATAATTTTGCACGCCCAATTTTTCAGTTTTTGATTTGTTAAAAAAGTTTGAAATATCCACTAAATGTCGTTCCACTTCATGATTGTGTCCCACTTGTTGTTGATTCTTCACCAAAAAATACAGTTTTATATCTTTATGTTTGAAGCCTGAAATGTGGCAAAAGGTCGCAAAGTTCAAGGGGGCCGAATACTTTCGCAAGGCACTGTATATATACAGTTGAAGTCGGAAGTTTTCATACACATAGGTTAGACCTCCACAAGTCTGGTTCATCCTTGGGATCTTTTTCCAAATGCCTGAAGGTATCACGTTCATCTGTACAAACAATAGTATGCAAGTATAAACACCATGGGACCACGCAGCCGTCATACTGCTTATGAAGGAGACGCGTTCTGTCTCTTAGAGATGAACGCACTTTGGTGCGAAAAGTGCAAATCAATCCCAGAACAACAGCAAAGGACCTTGTGAAGATGCTGGAGGAAACAGGTACAAAAGTATCTATATTCATAGTAAAACGAGTCCTATATCGACAAAACCTGAAAGGCCGCTCAGCAAGGAAGAAGCCACTTCTCCAAAACCACCATAAAAAAGCCAGACTAGGTTTGCAACTGCACATGGAGACAAAGATCGTACTTTTTAGGAGAAATGTCCTCTGGTCTGATGAAACAAAAATAGAACTGTTTGGCCATAATGACCATTGTTTTGTTTGGAGGAAAAAAGGGGAGGCTTGCAAGCCGAAGAACACCATCCCAATCTTGCAGCACGGGGTGGCAGCATCATGCTGTGGGGGTACTTTGCTGCAGGAGGGACTGGTGCACTTTACAAAATAGATGGCTTCATGAGGATGGAAAAGTATGTGGATTTATTGTAGCAACATCCCCAGACATTAGTCAGGAAGTTAAAGCTATTAATCTTATCTGTATGTGACAAACGGAAAATGTTTTTCTGTTTAATCTCCTAAGGTCGATGTCCACGCCCCCACGGAAATCTAAGCAGCATAATAATAAAATCCCCATAAAAAAATCTGTTAGTTCCACATCTGCCTTGAAAGGTGACAGCGCCAGAGAGATGTTTGTCAGACCATGAGTCATCCCAAAAATCAACCAATCGGTCTTCTCACAAATCACAATTGTGTGTATATGTTGTTCGATGTAGTGAATATGTTATTCCATATGTTTGTATGGACTAATGGCAGTAAGGCCCCAAAAAAGGTTTAATCCCCCCCCAAAAATGTTTTTTTTTTACACTTCAAGTGGTCTTAAAAATTGAAAAATCAAATAGATAAAGGATCCTTTGCAAAACCTTCTTCAAACAATTCCATATAGGTTAATAGAACATATAGCTCAGAAAATATGTGTCTGTGGGAATCAGGGCTGCCGTTCAATGCAAGCCATTTTGATCTACGGTGCCGACAGATGGATTTATAAGCAAAAATGTCAGTTGGAACCTGTACCAGAACCACGTAGTTCCTGAACAGGGGACTTTACATCTAAGAGATTTAACGAAAGACAGGTCAAAATATGTCCTCCAAGAGGCAAACCCGCAATTTTCTGATCTAACAGTGGGAACCATTACACTATGAATCCTGTTCGCAACACCTTGCCGTCAAACATTCACTAAAATTAATTTAATAATAATAGCTATACCGCAATAAAATCTGCTACATATGTGCATGTTCCCAATCAAATCTGATTTGATTTGAGTAGTTATTTCTAACCTTTTGTGACTAGGGGGCAGTATTTTCATTTTTGGAAAAATAACGTTCCCGTAGTAAACGGGATATTGTGTCAGGACAAGATGCTAGAATATGCATATAATTGACAGCTTAGGATAGAAAACACTCTAAATTTTCCAAAACTGTAAAAATATTGTCTGTGAGTATAACAGAACTGATGTTGCAGGCGAAAGCCTGAGAAAAATCCAAACAGGAAGGGACTCTTATTTAGAAGGCTCTGCGTTCCAATGCGTCCCTATAGAGCAGTGAATGGGCTATCAATCAGATTACTTTTTCTATGGCTTTCCTAATGTGTCTAGTGTCACAATACATAGTTTCAGGCTTTTATTTTGAAAAATGAGCCTGAACGTCAACATTGCGTCAGTGGTCAGCTGAAGTCTCTCAGAGTGTTTTGTGCGTAAAGGACAAATGCGGCCATTGTTTCTCTCTTTCCTACTAAGAAGCTATCTGTCCCGGTTGATATATTATCGAATAGATATTTGAGAAACACCTTGAGGATTGATTATAAACAACGTTTGCCATGTTTCTGTCGATATTATGGAGCTAATTTGGAATATTTTTTGGCGTTTTCGTGACTGCAATTTCCGGGCGATTTCTCAGCCAAACGTGAAGAACAAACGGAGGTATTTCGCCTACAAAAATAATATTTTTGGAAAAAATGAACATTGGCTATCTAACTGGGAGTCTCGTGAGTGAAAACATCCGAAGTTCATCAAAGGTAAACGATTTAATTTGATTGCTTTTCTGATTTCCGTGACCAAGTTACCTGCTGCTAGCTGGATAAAATGCAATGCTAGGCTATCGATAAACTTACACAAATGCTTGTCTAGCTTTGGCTGTAAAGCATATTTAGAAAATCTGAGATGACAGGGTGATTAACAAAAGGCTAAGCTGTGTTTCAATATATTTAACTTGTGATTTTCATGAATATGAATATTTTCTAGGAATATTTATGTCCGTTGCGTTATGCTAATTAGTGTCAGTCGATGATTACGCTCCCTCGTGCGGGATGGGGAGTCACTAGAGGTTTTAAAAGAAAATAGTATAAAACAGCTGATTGGTTGAATAGAGATTCATTTAATTAAGTAGCATTTCACTTTCCTTTGACTTCATGCTGCTGCAACCTTATCTCACAGCATTTTCGTATTATTCTGTAAGTAATTCCGTGACTCTCCATTTAATATGATATTTTCTGTTTCGTAAGGTTCGTATGGTTTGCATTCATTTGTGGTGTCCGTCATCCATTTTGCATGATATGTTGCGAATTACAATTCGTATGATATGTTACGAAACTCAATTCGTACAATATGTTACAAATTCCAATTTGTTGTTGCTAACGTTAGCCGCTTGTCTAACATTAGCTAGGCTAGATGTTAGAGGTAAGGTTAGGGTTAGGATTGATGTTAGGGATAGGGTTAGGGTAAGGGTTAGCTAACATGCTTAGTAGTTTCAAAGTAGCTAAAAAGTAGTAAGTAGATGAAAAGTTTGGTAATTAGATAAAATGCTAAAGTTGCCCATGATGAGATTGGAACACTCAACCTTTTGGTTACTAGACATTCACGTTCAACCCCAAGCAACCAACTTGGTTTTTGCCTTAAAACCTTGTACTGCAGTGGGCTAAATCAGGCTCACACAGAGTGTTTCTTGGAAGTCTTAAACAAATTTACTTTGAAACAAAAATATACAAACATGTTTATGGTCTTTAAAAAAAAAAAAAGATACCTGTACGATGTGAGGTATAGAGTTGAAATGTATGCAACTTTGAGTTTGCATCCTAATATTACACTTTATAGAAATCACAGAATACTGGAATGTATAACAAAGCCGTTTGACACAGAAACACCATATTTTTGGCTGGTGTTTTGACATGATGTTTATTAAAAATAGCAAGGCCACTAGAGCACGATTTGATCAATTGACTGCAGAAAGGGTTTAAGTAACCTTCTGTCTTATGTATGCCTAGTTAAATACATGTTAAATAAAAAATACATGTAACCATTCTGAATATAACATAAGAATTTCACTGTCCTAGGCTTTACGTTTATTATGTTACGTCTAGGCTGGCACACGGAATGTCACACTAGCAGTGATTCTGAGTGATGCTGTAGTTCTGAGTGATGCTGTAGTTCTGAGTGATGCTGTAGTTCTGAGTGATGCTGTAGTTCTGAGTGATGTAGTTTTGAGTGATGTTGTAGTTCTGAGTGATGTTGTAGTTTTGAGTGATGTTGTAGTTTTGAATGATGTTGTAGTTTTGAGTGATGTAGTTCTGAGTAGTGATGTAGTTTTGAGTGATGCTGTAGTTTTGAGTGATGTTGTAGTTTTGAGTGATGTTGTAGTTTTGAGTGATGTTGTAGTTTTGAGTGATGTAGTTTTGAGGGATGCTGTAGTTTTGAGTGATGTAGTTTTGAGGGATGCTGTAGTTCTGAGTGATGTTGTAGTTCTGAGTGATGTAGTTCTGAGTGATGCTGTAGTTCTGAGTGATGCTGTAGTTCTGAGTGATGCTGTAGTTCTGAGTGATGTTGTAGTTCTGAGTGATGTTGAAGTTTTGAGTGATGTAGTTCTGAGTGATGCTGTAGTTCTGAGTGTTGTTGTAGTTCTGAGTGATGTTGTAGTTCTGAGTGATGCTGTAGTTTTGAGTGATGCTGTAGTTTTGAGTGATGCTGTAGTTTTGAGTGATGCTGTAGTTTTGAGTGATGTTGTAGTTTTGAGTGATGTTGTAGTTTTGAGTGATGCTGTAGTTTTGAGGGATGCTGTAGTTCTGAGTGATGTTGTAGTTCTGAGTGATGTAGTTCTGAGTGATGCTGTAGTTCTGAGTGATGCTGTAGTTCTGAGTGATGTTGTAGTTCTGAGTGATGTTGAAGTTTTGAGTGATGTAGTTCTGAGTGATGCTGTAGTTCTGAGTGTTGTTGTAGTTCTGAGTGATGCTGTAGTTTTGAGTGATGCTGTAGTTTTGAGTGATGCTGTAGTTTTGAGTGATGCTGTAGTTTTGAGTGATGCTGTAGTTTTGAGTGATGCTGTAGTTTTGAGTGATGCTGTAGTTATGAGTGATGTTGTACTTTTGAGTGATGTAGTTCTGACTGATGTTGTTGGTCTGAGTGATGTTGTTGTTCTGAGTGAGGTTGTTGTTTTACCCATCATGCATCATGTGCAGCATCCTGACTACTTTTTACTTTTGCATGGCGATTTCAGATTTCAAAGCAACTTGACACATTTTTACATAGTTGGTAATGTTACTTAAAAATGTGTATAATTTTCATTTTAGATATAATTTCTATGAATCACATGACAACGATTTTGAGATACGAATACTTTATTATAAAATAAATCAAACTGTTCCACAAAAAAACAGTTGCATATGAAAATCATAACTGGCACGCATATCAGGTAGAAATGGTCAAATGCATTTGCACTCCAAATGGAAAAGGTTGCCTATCCCTGGTGTACATTCAGGCAGAATCTGTGAAGGCCAGCAGCAACGGGAGGAGGATGTTTGGGAACAGTTGAAAAAAATTCTGGTTAGGCCTTCTCTGGCTCCTTCTTGAGTCATGTGTCTGTCTTAATTCGCTCAGTAGCCTACATATCTGTCTTAATCAAACCTAGGCTGTGTCTATACAATTTTGACCAGCCCATTGGTCGAAAAAAACAGATGATTCTCGGTCGACCAAGATTTGTTTTAGTCAGGAACAGCCCTGTTAGCTAGTTAGCTACCTAGTTAGTCAAAAATATCTGCTTAAATGTATTTATTGATTAAGCTCAGGTTGAATATCACCATATAGCTAGCAATATACAGTAGCCTAGGTTTGTTCCGTACACTTCTTCTGACTGGCAGTAGGGTGTAAGCAGATGTGTTGTTGCCGAGCAACCAACCCGGTGTTAGAACTCTGAGATACGTCTGAAAAGATGTTAGAATTTATTTATTTATTTAATTGTCACTCCGGCATTTTTTTTTACGTTCAGTGGACACTTTATGGACGGTATAGTCTCGTTTTAATCCGTATGTGGTTCTCAGTAAAGGCTGGACAGCCCATGATGAGAGACGGTTTTGTGTTGTGTACCTCCAGTCAAGTTGATTTGAGAATTTTCATTGCGATTGGTGTCATATTGGCTTAGATATGATGGGAGATTTGAATTAAATACCAAGCTTCAACCAATACATCTATAATGTACAGTAGAGCTCTACAGGAGGTCCTATCTCAGGTTGCCTAGGGTACGATTCAGGGGAGATTCAAACTAATGCAAAATACCTCAGCAAGGGACCACATTTGGGTAGTTTTTAGGGTAAATGTCAAGATATTCAAAAGTCACAGATCTGAAATCTACTCCCAAAATCATCTCCTTTTACATTCTATTTTTTTTATTTTAAACCTAAAAGATACATCCAGTTTGAATGAACATTCCCCTTGATCCCCATCTTAATTTAAAACATAGATGATCTTACTCGTTTACCCAGATTGTGCTAGAGTGTAACATCACGACTTATCGACCTCTGTCTCTGTAAGTACGGGACTACGGGCAGAAATACATTTGATGTATCCCGAGGTGACTGCTCTCCTATGTGCGGAAGACGAGAGGAGTGGAGCTCCTGCCTCCTGAGAGACGAGGCCGTGCTCATTTCCAGTGGTAAACAAGTCACAACATCAAAAGCAGATACAATCTGACATCGGCCACGTCCCGAATGACACACTATTCTCCATTTAGTGCACTATTCAGCCCATAAGGATCTGGTCAAAGGTAGTGCACTATATAGGGAATAGGGAGTACCGTTTGGGACACAACCATCGTCTGCCTGCACCTGTCATATCCCTCTGATGAAGAGATGTGGGTAGAGAAATCGAAGTGTAATTTCAAATGACTTGCAAATAACGTTATATAATATATCCAACAAGCAACTCGGATGTACAAAATAAACGTCTCGGAGATGGAAGTGAGAATTCAGAATGAGGAATAAACAGAGCAAAGAAAAGTTTTCTTGGATAAAAGTAGCCTCAGGACAATGTGTTGCCAGCCATCCAGACTGGGTCACTGGCATGGTTGGTGTATCGCTGGACTGAGCCTGAATTCAATTGGAGTGTTCAGGGCTCACAACATGTAAATTCAAAGTGTTTCAGTCTACATTAATAACAACAATATTTCATTTAGTGTCTTTTTCATGAAATAAGAAATTACATTTTTGCTGGGTGATGTTAGGCCCTTCATTTTCTTATATTTACACCAGACGATCTTGCTCTCAAATGAGAGTTCAGCTGAATTAAAGACGCAAATATCCAGAGAGTGGAATTGACATACAGAACAGTAGTAGTCGTCCCCTGGGGAGTTCTAGTCAGAGCCGTGGAGCAGTCTCAACCTGAATCTAGTCCCCTGGGGAGTTCAGGCCTAGTCAGAACCATGGAGCAGTCTCAATCTGAATCTAGTCCCCTGGGGAGTTCAGGCCTAGTCAGAACCATGGAACAGTCTCAACCTGAATCTAGTCCCCTGGGGAGTTCAGGCCTAGTCAGAACTATGGAGCAGTCTCAACCTGAATCTAGTCCCCTGGGGAGTTCAGGCCTAGTCAGAACCATGGAACAGTCTCAACCTGAATCTAGTCCCCTGGGGAGTTCAGGCCTAGTCAGAACCATGGAGCAGTCTCAACCTGAATCTAGTCCCCTGGGGAGTTCAGGCCTAGTCAGAACCATGGAGCAGTCTCAACCTGAATCTAGTCCCCTGGGGAGTTCAGGCCTAGTCAGAACCATGGAGCAGTCTCAACCTGAATCTAGTCCCCTGGGGAGTTCAGGCCTAGTCAGAACCATGGAGCAGTCTCAACCTGAATCTAGTCCCCTGGGGAGTTCAGGCCTAGTCAGAACCATGGAGCAGTCTCAACCTGAATCTAGTCCCCTGGGGAGTTCAGGCCTAGTCAGAACCATGGAGCAGTCTCAACCTGAATCTAGTCCCCTGGGGAGTTCAGGCCTAGTCAGAACCATGGAGCAGTCTCAACCTGAATCTAGTCCCCTGGGGAGTTCTAGTCAGAGCCATGGAGCAGTCTCAACCTGAATCGAGTCCCCTGGGGAGTTCAGGCCTAGTCAGAACCATGGAGCAGTCTCAACCTGAATCTAGTCCCCTGGGGAGTTCAGGCCTAGTCAGAACCATGGAGCAGTCTCAACCTGAATCTAGTCCCCTGGGGAGTTCAGGCCTAGTCAGAACCATGGAGCAGTCTCAACCTGAATCTAGTCCCCTGGGTAGTTCAGGCCTAGTCAGAACCATGGAGCAGTCTCAACCTGAATCTAGTCCCCTGGGTAGTTCAGGCCTAGTCAGAACCATGGAGCAGTCTCAACCTGAATCTAGTCCCCTGGGGAGTTCAGGCCTAGTCAGAACCATGGAGCAGTCTCAACCTGAATCTAGTCCTCTGGGGAGTCCTAATCAGAACCATGGAACAGTCTCAACCTGAATCTAGTCCTCTGGTGAGTTCTAGTCAGAACCATGGAACAGTCTCAACCTCAATCCAGTCCTAACAGTTGGTATTGTTGAACTCTGCATTGTTGAGGAAGAGGTTGTAAGGAAGCATTCCACTGTATGGTAACATCTGTTGTATTCTGTCATGTGACAAATAAACTTTGATTTGATTTGAGTTATGCCCTCAGGGTAGTGGCCATTTTATGCCACCACAGAGCTGCTCCAGGGTAGTCAGGACCTCTAATGGCCGTCATATACCACCACAGAGCTGCTCCTGGGTAGTCAGGACCTCTAATGGCTGTCAAATACCACCACAGAGCTGCTCCTGGGTAGTCAGGACCTCTAATGGCTGTCAAATAACACCACAGAGCTGCTCCTGGGTAGTCAGGACCTCTAATGGCCGTCAAATACCACCACAGAGCTGCTCCTGGGTAGTCAGGACCTCTAATGGCCGTCAAATACCACCACAGAGCTGCTCCTGGGTAGTCAGGACCTCTAATGGCCGTCATATACCACCACAGAGCTGCTCCTGGGTAGTCAGGACCTCTAATGGCTGTCATATACCACCACAGAGCTGCTCCTGGGTAGTCAGGACCTCTAATGGCCGTCAAATACCACCACAGAGCTGCTCCTGGGTAGTCAGGACCTCTAATGGTCGTCATATACCACCACAGAGCTGCTCCCGGGTAGTCAGGACCTCTAATGACTGTCATATACCACCACAGAGCTGCTCCTGGGTAGTCAGGACCTCTAATGGCCGTCAAATACCACCACAGAGCTGCTCCTGGGTAGTCAGGACCTCTAATGGCTGTCATATAACACCACAGAGCTGCTCCGGGGTAGTCAGGACCTCTAATGGCTGTCATATAACACCACAGAGCTGCTCCTGGGTAGTCAGGACCTCTAATGGCTGTCATATAACACCACAGAGCTGCTCCTGAATGCAGAATATCTGATTAAAGCATGAAAGAGCAATCATTGTAGCTTTATTCTGTCATGGATATGATTTGCCAGCCTTATGGTTATAGTACTAATGCGTGACTGTATTTTGCAACTCATGACAGTAGTTGTAATTATGAGATGAATTATCTGAGTAAAAATGTGATCACTTTCAGGGTTCAAATCAAATCAAAATGTATTTGTCAAATACACAGTTTACAGTTTAGCCTAAACTTTGCAGCAAAATGCTTACTGGCATGCGCCCTCAATTTTCTATATGTAAATAAAATGTCAAATAAAATAATAAATAAAATAATGACAAGTAGAAAAAAGTTCACTGGATTGCTTATGTATCTCTACAGATCAAAACTTACATTAGAAATGATGATATTGATTATAAAAATATTGATTATATTTTTTTTAAAATATGTATTTATAAATATACCAAAATACTCTGTTGCTATTCCAAAAGAAGCACTGAAAGTAAAACAATGACTCAACCATACTGTTTGTATCAAGTTGTGTGTGTTGCCATGAACGTTCAAGAGCAGCCGTGTTAATTGCTTACAGTATTTATTCGCTCCAGAGCACTGTGCAGTAGCAACACAAGTAGACAGGGCCTCCCTCCCTTTCTCCTTCTCCCGTGGTCATCTACCCTTCCCTCTTCCTCCTCCCTCCCCCCAGCCCTCCCTCTGTCTGAGCCCCCCCCAACAAGCCTCTAGCCAGGCCGGGCTCCCCACCTCTCCAGCTCTCAGGCCCAATCAACCTCCTCCATCTCATGATGCAGTGCCCTCACCGCTCCTGAGACCGACTGACAGAACACATGATGCTGGCTACGGTCATACCTGGCCCTTCTTAACTGCATCTGACACTCCATGGCAGAATAAATCCCCCATCTCTCACACCTCAACATGGTTAGTTGTCCCAGCGTGAGGGAAAGGAGCGTTAGCTACAATATGGTAGAAGAAGAGCAAGCACATGAGGGGGGAAAAAAAAGGGGACAATATTAATTAGACATGTTCATTTCTTAATTTTAGTTACTCCAAAAACAAAATGTGCAATTAATACTTAATCATTATAGATTGTTGGTCTTCCTTTGTGCACTGGGAAAGGTATTTTGTTCCACAATGTTAGTTTGGTTGAATCCCTTCCAGCCAAATGCTATGGTTCTGTTTTAATTGCAGTTGGCATCCCATAATAAACTACAACAAAATCCTGAACTTGGCAAGAAAATGAAATGTAATGTTTTTCTTTTTTATTTGTTTTGAATTTTTTTGGGGGGGGGAATTCAGCTCACTGTCAGCGACATTAGCAACTGTCTTTATCGCCTCACATTAGCAATGGTTTTTCGTTTTTATAATTAATCCAATCCAACGCTTATCGAAAATCCGTGTTCTGGATTGGTTTGAGAGGCTTATTCAAATGTACAACGTAAAGCTCCAAATGAAACTTGGCAGGCATCACTTTGCAAGACGACATGATGCTTGTCTTTCTCTCTTTGATGAGAGCAGGATTTTTCCATGCTGTGTACCAGTGTATTGAAGGCCAGGGGCCTCGTTTATCAATCATGCGTAGGCACAAATCTGTGCGTGAACCATGCGTGGGATCATTTCCACGCAAAGTGTGAGATTTATCAATATGAACGTTTGCTTGAGGGTGTGAGTAAATATACGCAAAGCCGTGACCATGTGTACTCACAGCCGTGACCATGAGTTCTCACAGCCGTGACCATGCGTACTCACAGCCGTGACCATGAGTTCTCACAGCCGTGAGCTTGTGTACTCACAGCCGTGACCATGCGTACTCACAGCCGTGACCATGCGTACTCACAGCCGTGACCATGCGCTCTCACAGCCGCGACCATGCGCACTCACAGCCGCGACCATGCGTACTCACAGCCGCGACCATGCGTACTCACAGCCGCGACCATGAGTTCTCACAGTCGCGACCTTGCGTACTCACAGCCGTGACCTTGCGTACTCACAGCCGTGACCTTGCGTACTCACAGCCGTGACCTTGCGTACTCACAGTCGTGACCATGCGTACTCACAGCCGCGACCATGCGTACTCACAGCCGCGACCATGCGTACTCACAGCATGCGACCATGCGTACTCACAGCCGCGACCATGCGTACTCACAGCCGCGACCATGCGTACTCACAGCCGCGACCATGCGTACTCACAGCCGCGACCATGCGTACTCACAGCCGCGACCATGCGTACTCACAGCCGCGACCATGCGTACTCACAGCCGCGGCCATGCGTACTCACAGCCGCGACCATGCGTACTCACAGCCGCGACCATGCGTACTCACAGCCGCGACCATGCGTACTCACAGCCGCGACCATGCGTACTCACAGCCGTGACCATGCGTACTCACAGCCGCGACCATGCGTTCTCACAGTGCAAAGTGGTGGAATAAGGGAACTGCTTGTCAAGTGTAGAAAGTGGAAAACACATGTTGAAAATGTGAGAGTAACAGTTATATCACTTCACTGTATTTTCATTGTGAATTCATGCAACATACAAAGTATATATACAAACGTATGTGGACAATACTTCAAATTAGTGGATTCAGCTATTTCAGCCACACCCGTTGTTGACAGGTGTATAAAATCAAGCACACAGCCATGGAATCTCCATAGACAAACATTGGCAGTAGAATGGCCTTACTGAAGAGCTCAGTGACTTTCAATGTGGCACCGTCAGAGAATACAAACTTTCCAATAAATCAATTTGTGAAATTTCTGCCCTGACAGTGCTGCCACGGTCAACTGTAAGTGCTGTTCGTGTGAAGTGGAAACGTCTAGGAGCAACAACGGCTCAGCCGTGATGTGGTAGGCCACACAAACTCAAAGAACGGGACCGCCGAGTGCTGAACCGCGTAGCATGTAAAAAAAATAATCTGTCCTCGGTTGCAACACTCACTACCGAGTAAACAACTTCAGCACAAGAAGTGTTCTTTGGGAGCTTCATGAAATGGGTTTCCATGGCGGAGCAGCCACACACAAACCTAAGATCACCATGCACAATGCCAAGTGTCGGCTGGAGTGGTATGAAGCTCGTCGCCATTGGACACTGTTTTCATGGTTCCTGATAGGCCCCTTACTTCCAGTAAAGGGAAGTAATATACTGTTAATTAATATACTGTTATATATTATAATATACTGTTAATTAATATACTGTTATCTAATATAATGTTATATAATATACTGTTAATTAATATACTGTTATATAATATACTGTTAATTAATATACTGTTTTATAATATACTGTAATATAATGTTATATAATATACTGTTATATAATATAGTGTACTGTAATATATTGTAATATAATGTTATATAATATACATGTAATATAATATACTGTTATATAATAAATACATTTATACATTTAAATTGGGTGGTTTGAGCCATTAATGCTGATTGGATTACAACTGTGGTATATCAGACCGTATACCGCGGGTATGACAAAATATGTATTGTTACTGCTCTAATTACTTCGGTAACCAGTTTATAATACCAATAAGGAACCTCTGGGTTTTGTGGCATAAGGCCAATATTCCCTTAATGGAAGAAAATCTCTAATCTCGATAATGTTGGTCTCTACAGATTCAGCTGAGCAAGTCTTCAGGTCTTAGGCATGGTTACTCATCATATTATGGGCCTCTGTTGCATAGAAGTACAGCATGGACGTATATGACTGTGTGTGTGTGTGCGTGCACAGGAAATGAGCAATATATCCCTGAGCCAATGTCCTAGTAATCATGTATAGTATATTAGATACATGTCTGAACATTACTGCGGAACGGTATGATATATTCATTGATATGATGAAAACATTAATCAGGCTGTCAATCTATATTAAATGCAGACGATATAATTTCAATCGGATGAATCAACTGAACAGAGAAGACATGTAAATATAATGACATGATATGAAGGATAATGTACTAGAATCTGACATTTAAGATCATTTTATGCTATAGACTCTAATCATATGGGTACTGTGTAATTGACTGATGACATTAATTAATTAGTGATTTATCACATCCTTACTGTGCTCTTTAGGTAACAACAATCCCGACAGAAGACGAGCTATTCTGTATATTCAAACCTGCAAGTGAGAGTCGCAATACACAGCCTGTTAAAAGGAGATCTTCTGCAGCAGATTAATCCTTGGACTTGGATTAAGATTAGGATTCCAGGGAAGGAGGGGAGTGGATTAAATCCGGCATTCAGACTAACTAGAGCAATCATCACAACCGCCAGATGAGTATAATGTATACACTGAGTTAACGAAAACATTAGGAACACGTTGAGGAACAGCCTCAATTCGTTGGGGGCATGGATTATTCTACAAGGTGTCGGAAAGCGTTCCACAGGGATGCTGGCCCATGTTGACTCCAATTTAGAAAATATATATTTTTACCTTTATACAACTAGGCAAGTCAGTTAAGAACAAATTCTTATTTTTAATGACGGCCTTGGAACAGTGGGGCAGAACGACAGATTTTTAACATGTCAGCTCAGGGATTCGATCTTGCAACCTTTCGGTTACTAGTCCAACGCTCTAACCACTAGGCTACCTGCAACCCCAGGTAATGCTTCCCACAGTTGTGTCAAGTTGGCTGGATGTCCTTTGGGTGGTGGACCATTCTTGATACACGCGGGAAACTGTTGAGTGTGGAAAAACCCAGCAGCTTTGCAGTTCATGACACACTCAAACCGGTGCTCCTGGAACCTACTACCATATCCCTTTCAAAGGCACTTCAATATATTGTCTTACCCATTCACCCTGTGAATAGATACATAATAATAGCACACATACTCAATCCACGTCTCAATAGTCTGAAGGTTTAATAAAACATCCTTCTTTAACATTCTACTGCTGTGGGCTAAATCAGGGTCACACAGAGTGTTTCTTGGTAGTCTTAAACACATCTACTTTGTAACAGAAGTATCCACCTCACACACTTGGTCATGGGTTTAAAATGAAGAAGACACCTGTACCATGTCAGATATATAGAGTTGACATGTATTACATGTTGAGTTTGCATCCCAATATTACACTTTGTATACATCACAAGGGACTGAAATATAACAACACTGTTTGACGTAGAAACACCGGATTTTATTAATTATGAAATTATAAAAAAATATTTAAGAACATTCCACCATTGAGGCCAAAGAGGGTGCTTTTGGTCAGTGACAGCAGGCTAACCTGTTTCCTCCCCTTCATCTACACGGATTGAAGTGGATTTTAACAGGTGACATCATCAAGGGATCCTAACTTTTACCTAAATTCACCTGGTCAGTCTATGTCATGGAAAGAGAAGGTGTTCCTAATGTTTTGCGCACTCAGTACAGTCCATCACAACATACCTCACTCCACATCAGTATAACTATAGACCGTCACAACATACCACACTACCATTCTTATCAATAAATCAAATCAAATTGTATTTGTCACATGCTTGGTAAACAACAGGTGAGGACTAGCAGTGTCTAACATTTGAGGAGTGATGCAAAAACAGCTCCAGGCGTTCCATGCTTTTCTTAACTCCTGTTCTGATCATCTGAGATTTACTATGCAATCTGATACACGTCAAATCAGTTTCCTTGATCTTCTGATCTTGTGTGAAGATAATGTTCTATACACTGATCTTTACAGGAAACCTACTGATCGTAAACAGTTTGTTGAGGGCTGATAGTTGTCACCCACTTCCCTTGAAAAATAGTTTGCCCTACAGCCAATTCTGTCAAATCAAAATAATTTGCAAAAAAACAGATTTCGACAGAAATATGGCTGAGACGCGAAGAAAGTTCAAGGAGAGGGGCTACAAAAATTATCAGATTAATATAGCCATTGAGAAAATTGAAAACAAAACGAGACATGACCTTTTCCAAAGTCAGTCTCGCAAAAAGACCCATTCTTGTATTCTAACTACCCGCTATTCAAAGTGCTCTGAACAAATTAAGGGAATTGTTCACAAACATTGGCACATTCTAAAATCCGATGATACTCTCGGTAATGTGTTTTCGGACTTTCCCTTGGTCTATTCTCGCGGGGCAGAAATCTCAGAGACCAATTGGTACACCCTGATTTACCACCCCAAGATATTCCTGAACAACGTCTATTTGCGCCCCTACTGGATGGAAATTACAAATGTAATGGCTGTGCTCAATGCAATGGCACTTATAAATGTACATCCTTCAAACACCCACAAACAGGGAAACAGATCCCAATTAAAGGTGTTATTACGTGCTCCACTAAGGCAGTTATTTATCTTATAACTTGTCCTTGTGGTAAACATGATGTGGGTAAAACAAAGCGCAAATTAAAAGTACGTATCTCAGAGCATCGCAGCACCATTAGGTGTAAAAACTTGACCTACCCAGTTGCGGCCCACTTTTTGGAGGCAGGCCACTCGATTTCGTCTCTACCTTATATTGGCATCAAACATGTCACCCTCCCTAGGAGAGGGGGTGACCTTGATAATTTATTGTTAAAACGAGAGGCTGCCTGGATCTTTAATTTAAAGACCCTTGCGCCCTTCGGTCTCAACGTAGACTTTGATCTGAAGCCATTCTTGTTATTATTGAGACTTTGCCATTTGTAATTCTTTGTAAGCCTGTGTAGTCAAATTAATTTATGATCGTATGCTATCTATTTGTTGTTTGTATGCTGTTCTTTGTATGCCATTTTAATATTTGACAATTAACCAATGATATTAGGCCACTCTTGGCCATGATTACAGACACCTGTGTATTTTGACACTATATAAACGAGTCATTCCGCAGTGTTTGTGATTATACCCTGATGAAGACAGCCTGGCTGTCGAAACGTTGGTGATTACATTTTTGCATCTGAGCTCCTAAAGTGTGCGGCTCTCTTTTATTTTCAAGAGGACTAACAGTGTAACTCTTACTGACTGGCCCAATAAAACAGAAATAGTAGAAAAATTGAAAAATAATAACACTAGGAATAAATAGAAACATGATAACACTAGGAATAAATAGAAACATGATAACACTAGGAATAAATAGAAACACGATAACACTAGGAATAAATAGAAACATGATAACACTAGGAATAAATAGAAACATGATAACACTAGGAATAAATAGAAACATGATAACACTAGGAATAAATAGAAACACGATAACACTAGGAATAAATAGAAACACGATAACACTAGGAATAAATAGAAACACGATAACACTAGGAATAAATAGAAACACGATAACACTAGGAATAAACAGAAACATGATAACACTAGGAATAAACACTATAACGCTAGGAATAAATAGAAACATGATAACACTAGGAAGAAACACGATAACACTAGGAAGAAACACGATAACACTAGGAAGAAACACTATAACGCTAGGAATAAATAGAAACACGATAACACTAGGAAGAAACACGATAACACTAGGAAGAAACACTATAACGCTAGGAATAAATAGAAACATGATAACACTAGGAAGAAACACGATAACACGAGGAAGAAACACGATAACACTAGGAAGAAACACTATAACGCTAGGAATAAATAGAAACACGATAACAATAGGAATAAACACGATAACACTAGGAAGAAACACTATAACGCTAGGAATAAATAACACGATAACACTAGGAATAAATAGAAACACGATAACACTAGGAAGAAATAGAAACACGATAACACTAGGAAGAAACACTATAACGCTAGGAATAAATAGAAACACGATAACACTAGGAATACATAGAAACATGATAACACTAGGAATAAATAGAAACATGATAACACTAGGAATAAATAGAAACATGATAACACTAGGAATAAATAGAAACATGATAACACTAGGAAGAAACACGATAACACTAGGAATAAACACGATAACACTAGGAATAAACACGATAACACTAGGAAGAAACACGATAACACTAGGAAGAAACACTATAACGCTAGGAATAAATAGAAACACGATAACAATAGGAATAAACACGATAACACTAGGAATAAACACGATAACACTAGGAAGAAACACGATAACACTAGGAAGAAACACTATAACGCTAGGAATAAATAGAAACACGATAACAATAGGAATAAACACGATAACACTAGGAATAAATAGAAACACGATAACACTAGGAATAAATAGAAACATGATAACACTAGGAATAAATAGAAACACGATAACGCTAGGAATAAATAGAAACACGATAACAATAGGAATACATAGAAACACGATAACACTAGGAATAAATAGAAACACGATAACACTAGGAATAAATAGAAACACGATAACACTAGGAATAAATAGAAACACGATAACACTAGGAATAAATAGAAACACGATAACACTAGGAAGAAACACGATAACACTAGGAAGAAACATGATAACACTAGGAAGAAACACTATAACGCTAGGAATAAATAGAAACACGATAACACTAGGAAGAAACACGATAACACTGGGAAGAAACACTATAACGCTAGGAATAAATAGAAACACGATAACACTAGGAAGAAACACGATAACACTAGGAATAAACACGATAACACTAGGAATAAACACGATAACACTAGGAAGAAACACGATAACACTAGGAAGAAACACTATAACGCTAGGAATAAATAGAAACACGATAACACTAGGAAGAAACACTATAACGCTAGGAATAAATAGAAACACGATAACACTAGGAAGAAACACTATAACGCTAGGAATAAATAGAAACACGATAACACTAGGAATAAACACGATAACACTAGGAATAAACACGATAACACTAGGAATAAACACGATAACACTAGGAATAAATAGAAACACGATAACACTAGGAATACATAGAAACATGATAACACTAGGAATAAACACGATAACACTAGGAATAAATAGAAACACGATAACACTAGGAAGAAACACGATAACACTAGGAAGAAACACTATAACGCTAGGAATAAATAGAAACACGATAACAATAGGAATAAACACGATAACACTAGGAATAAATAGAAACACGATAACACTAGGAATAAATAGAAACATGATAACACTAGGAATAAATAGAAACACGATAACGCTAGGAATAAATAGAAACACGATAACAATAGGAATACATAGAAACACAATAACACTAGGAATAAATAGAAACACGATAACACTAGGAATAAATAGAAACACGATAACACTAGGAATAAATAGAAACATGATAACACTAGGAATAAATAGAAACACGATAACACTAGGAAGAAACACGATAACACTAGGAAGAAACACGATAACACTAGGAAGAAACACTATAACGCTAGGAATAAATAGAAACACGATAACAATAGGAATAAACACGATACCACTAGGAATAAATAGAAACACGATAACACTAGGAAGAAACACGATAACACTAGGAAGAAACACTATAACGCTAGGAATAAATAGAAACACGATAACAATAGGAATAAACACGATAACACCAGGAATAAATAGAAACACGATAACACTAGGAATAAATAGAAACATGATAACACTAGGAATAAATAGAAACACGATAACGCTAGGAATAAATAGAAACACGATAACAATAGGAATAAATAGAAACACGATAACACTAGGAATAAATAGAAACACGATAACACTAGGAATAAATAGAAACACGATAACACTAGGAATAAATAGAAACATGTTAACACTAGGAATAAATAGAAACACGATAACACTAGGAAGAAACACGATAACACTAGGAATAAACACGATAACACTAGGAATAAATATAAACACGATAACACTAGGAATACATAGAAACGCGATAACACTGGGAATACATAGAAACATGGTAACATAAATAATAAATACTCAATGATTAATGATAACTTGGCTATATACAGGAAGTACCAGTACAGAGTTTATGTGCAGAGGAACCAGGTAGTTGGTAGGAACCAGGTAGTTGGTAGGAACCAGGTAGTTGGTAGGAACCAGGTAGTTGGTAGGAACCAGGTAGTTGAGGTAGATACAGTGAATTTTGAAAGTATTCAGACCCCTTACATTTTTCCAAATATTGTTACGTTACAGCCTTATTCTAAAATTGATTAAATTGTATTTCCCCCCCCTCATCAATCGACACACAATAACCAATAATGACAAAGCAAAAACTGTTTTTTATTGTCAATTTTGCAAATGTATTAAAAATGAAAACTGAAATATCACATTTACATAAGTATTCAGGCCCTTTACTCAGTACTTTGTTGAAGCACCTTTGGCAGCGATTACAGCCTCGAGTCTTCTTCGGTATGATGCTACAAGCTTGGCACACCTGTATTTGGGGATGTTTTCTCATTCTTCTCTGCAGATCCTCTCAAGCTCTGACAGGTTGGATGGAGAGCATCGCTTCGCAGCTATTTTCAGGTCTCTCCATAGATGTTAGATCAGGTTCAAGTCCGGGCTCTGGCTGGGCCACTCAAGGACATTCAGAGACTTGTCCCGAAGACACTCCTGCATTGTCTTGTGTGTTTAGGGGCATTTTTGTGTTGGAAGGTGAACCTTCACCACAGACTGAGGTATTGAGCACTCTGGAGCAGGTTTTCATCAATGATCTCTCTGTACTTTGCTCTGTTCATCTTTCCCTCGATCCTGACTAGTATCCCAGTCCCTGTTGCTGAAAAACATCCCCACAGCATGATGCTGCCACCACCATGCTTCACCGTAGGGATGGTTCCAGGTTTCCTCCAGACATGACGCTTGGCATTCCATACCAAAGAGTTCAATCTTGGTTTCATCAGACCAGAGAATCTTGTTTCTCATGGTCTGAGAGTCCTTTAGGTGCCTTTTGGTAAACTCCAAGTGGGCTGTCACATGCTTTTACTAAGGAGTGGCTTCCGTCTGGCCACTTCCGTCTGGCCACTCTACCATAAAAGCCTGATTGGTGGAGTGCTGCAGAGATGGTTGTCCTTCTGGAAGGTTCTCCCATCTCCACAGAGGATCTCTGGAACTCTGTCAGAGTGACCATCAGGTTCATGGTCACCTCCCTGACCAAGGCCCTTCTCCCCCGATTGCTCAGTTTGGCCGGGCGGCCAGCTCTAGGAAGTCTTGGTGGTTCCAAACTTCTTCCATTGAAGAATGATGGTGGCCACTGAGTTCTTGGGGAACTTCAATGCTGCAGAAATGTTTTGGTACCCTTCCCCAGATCTGTGCCTCGAAACAATCCTGTCTCGCAACTCTACGGACAATTACCTCAACCTCATGGCTTGGTTTTTGCTCTGACATGCACTGTCAACTGTGGGACCTTATATTGACAGGTGTGTGCCTTTCCAAATCATGTCCAATCAATTGAATTTACCACAGGTGTACTCCCATCAAGTTGTAGAAACATCTCAAGGATGATCAATGGAAACAGGATGCACCTGAGCTCAATGTCGATTCCCATAACAAAGGGTCTGAATATTTATGAAAATAAAGTATTTATGTTTGTTACTTTCAATAAATTTGCTAAGAAATCTATAAAGCGTTTTGCTTTGTCATTGTGGGGTATTATGTGTAGATAGATGAGAGAGAAAAAAATATTTTATCAATTTTAGAATAAGGCTGTAACATATCAAAATGTGGAAAAAGTCAAGAGGTCTGAATACTTTCTGAATGCTCTGTATGTAGGTAGGGATAAAGTGTCCCGGCAACTAGTGTTAGTGCCAAATTACACCCTATTCCCTATAAAATGGACTACTTTTCACCATAGTGCCTTTTGGGACACAGCCCTTGTTTGCCTCTGTACGGTTTGTTCCGTCTTTTTCATAGAGGGAATATCAGAGAGAAAATTGTGTTGCTTTGATCAAATCCAATCGACCTTCTCTATGGCTTCTTTCTTTCTACCAAAACACTGGCAAGAGATTTGAGTTCTGGAACAAGGTTGCTTTAAGCAAAGCAGCACCTTTGGAAATGTGGTTCTGGTGTTACGCCTACAGTACATCGTGGGTTCTCTACTTTCTATGTGAGTGTAGCCAATAAAGTCTTCCTGGTTTTCATTTCAGTGTTTTTAAATTAAAGGATGCTTTAAGGGTAACACTGAAAAAGTAAATTGATCGATCCATTTTTTTTTTTTTTTTAAATCTGTCTGCTGTTGATCGGTATCTGTTCAGAATAGCAAAACATTGCCCTCTTAATAACCCAAGGAAGTTTCAATTGACATCATACTTTGATTTATGAAAATGACACAATAAACAAACAAAAATATCAGTTTTTATGTTGTAAGCTCAGAAGTTAAGCTGATTTTGAGAGAAAAAATGAATACATAAAAACACATTTTAAAACAGTAATTCTATATGACATTCCAACATCGTTTCATGATCTGAAATGTAACTTGCCCCTTTCGGTGGTTAGGTAGGATTCAACGGTTCATTAGCTATGCATGTAAGCAGTTACCTGAGGGGGGGGGGTTGAGGGATGTTGACGCTGGGAGCTGGATGTCAGGTCACCATGTCAACGCTTCACCTGAAGTGACGAGACCATTCAGGAGAAAAACAGAAAGATCCTGAACAGACATTCATAATGTTTACCTGTATCTCATTACCATAACTTTACTGTAGGTTACATCTTAGAAATCACGTCCTTGTCATATGCTTTTAACAGCATTTCCACACGGTTGAGTCTAAGAAGTCAAAAACCTCTTTTTAGGCTTTAGGGCTGCATTTCATTTAGGGTTGTGTGGGATGGGGGGGATAAAACACGACAGACAAAGTAAATTTGTACATTTGAATTCCTTTCCATAAGCTTTTAACCCATACACGATATATACAAACGTATGTGGACCCCCCTTGAATTAGTAAATTCTATTTCAATCACATCAGTTGCTGACAGGTGTATAAAATCGAGCACACAGCCATGCAATCTCCATAGACAAAATGTGGTAGTAAAATGGCCTTACTGAAGAGCTCAGTGACTTTCAACTTGACACAAGCTCACAGAACTGGACCGCCGAGTGCTGAACTGTGTAGCTTGTGAAAATCGTCTGTCCTCGGTTGCAACACTCACTACCAAGTTCCAAACTGCCTCTGGAAGCAACGTCATCACAAGACCTGTTAGTCTGGAGCTTCATGAAATGGGTTTCCGTGGCGGAGCAGCCGCACACAAGCCTAAGATCACCATGAGCAATGCCAAGCATCGGCTGGAGTGGTGTAAAGCTTGCCGCAATTGGACTCTGGAGCAGTGGAAACGCGTTCTCTAGAGTGATGAATCACGCTTCACCATATGGCAGTCCCACTGACGAATCTAGGTTTGGCAAAAACCAGGAGAACTCTACCTGCCCCAATGCATAGTGCCAACTGTACAGTTTGGTGGAGGAGGAATAATGTTCTTGGACTGCTTCTCATAGTTCCGGCTAGGCGAGGTCCATACAGAAATGGTTTGTCGAGATCGATGTGGAAGAACTTGACTGACCTGCACAGTGCCCTGACCTCAACCCCATCAAACAAATTGAGAGATGAATTGGAACGCAGACTGCGAGCCAGACCTAATCACTCAACATCAGTGCCCGACCTCACTAATGCTCTTGTAGCTGAATGGAAGCAAGTCCCCTCAGCAATGTTCCAACATCTAGTGGAAAACCTTCCCAGAAGAGTGGAGGCTGTTATAGCAGCAATGTTCCAACATCTAGTGGAAAGCCTTCCCAGAAGAGTGGAGGCTGTTATAGCAGCAATGTTCCAACATCTAGTGGAAAGCCTTCCCAGAAGAGTGGAGGCTGTTATATCAGCAAAGTGGGGACCAACTCCATATTAATGCTTATTATTTTGGAATGAGATGTTCAACGAGCAGGTGTCCGCATACTTTTTGTCATGTAGTTAATAATAACTATAAACTCTTGAATGTGTATGTTTAATTCCTATCTCCTAGTGCAGACTGGTTAACCTAACATCTCCTAGTGCAGACTGGTTAACTAAACACGTCATAGTGCAGACTGGTTAACCTAACATCTCCAGACTGGTTAACCTAACATCTCCTAGTGCAGACTGGTTAACCTAACATCTCCTAGTGCAGACTGGTTAACTAAACATCTCCTAGTGCAGACTGGTTAACTAAACATCTCCTAGTGCAGACTGGTTAACTAAACACGTCATAGTGCAGACTGGTTAACCTAACATCTCCTATTGCAGACTGGTTAACCTAACATCTCCTAGTGCAGACTGGTTAACCTAACATCTCCTAGTGCAGACTGGTTAACTAAACATCTCCTAGTGCAGACTGGTTAACTAAACATCTCCTAGTGCAGACTGGTTAACTAAACATCTCCTAGTGCAGACTGGTTAACTAAACACCTCCTAGTGCAGACTGGTTAACTAAACATATCCTAGTGCAGACTGGTTAACCTAACATCTCCTAGTGCAGACTGGTTAACTAAACACGTCATAGTGCAGACTGGTTAACCTAACATCTCCTAGTGCAGACTGGTTAACCTAACATCTCCTAGTGCAGACTGGTTAACCTAACATCTCCTAGTGCAGACTGGTTAACCTAACACCTCCTAGTGCAGACTGGTTAACCTAACATCTCCAGACTGGTTAACCTAACATCTCCAGACTGGTTAACCTAACATCTCCTAGTGCAGACTGGTTAACCTAACACCTCCTAGTGCAGACTGGTTAACCTAACATCTCCTAGTGCAGACTGGTTAACTAAACATCTCCTAGTGCAGACTGGTTAACCTAACATCTCCTAGTGCAGACTGGTTAACTAAACATCTCCTAGTGCGGACTGGTTAACCTAACATCTCCTAGTGCAGACTGGTTAACCTAACATCTCCTAGTGCAGACTGGTTAACCTAACATCTCCAGACTGGTTAACCTAACATCTCCAGACTGGTTAACCTAACATCTCCAGACTGGTTAACCTAACACCTCCTAGTGCAGTCTGGTTAACCTAACATCTCCTAGTGCAGACTGGTTAACCAAACACCTAGTGCAGACTGGTTAACCTAACATCTCCTAGTGCAGACTGGTTAACTAAACTCCTCCTAGTGCAGACTGGTTAACTAAACATCTCCTACATAAACCTCTCTATAAATCCCATATAACATACCTTTTCCCTACATAGTGCACTCATTTTGACTAGAGCCTGGTAAAAAAAAAAAAGTGCTCTATATAGGGAATTTGGTGTCGTTTGGGACACTCACCTATACGTGTAGTGTGTCATATTTTCCAGTGTGACATTCTAGGTAGTAACTGTTGGCAGCTAGTGTTCTGCTGTTTGGTTTTAGATAGAACACACTGGCACGCAGGTGTACAGTAAAGTGATGTGGAACTGACTGTTATCCATACCAGTGTATACCAGTTTATACCAGTTTATACTAGTAGACTGACGTGAATTCGCTGTTCCTGATTAAGCCAACCAACCAATGGGGAAGCCTAATTTGACCGGAGAATGGTGACTGTAAAGCCATTAGCTAAATAGGGTTCAT
>NC_092158.1:4563538-4573538 GCF_045791955.1 Oncorhynchus clarkii lewisi | reverse complement strand
TTTGTCATTTTGGGTAGAGCAGACATTTCCATATGTCTGTGTTCGTTTCATGTTTGACATAACTCCACCAGTCCTATTTATTATATCATTCACAAATTATTATTATTATTTTTTAATTTCTTTGAAAAATGTGTTTTTTTTAATCAACAATATTTAACCATAAAATTTGTTGTATTATTTGTTCTGTCTTTTAAGGTGGATTAAACTGGAATTGCAACCAACTTTCTAAGGCTAGTTTAAAAAATAACGATATTTTCGAGATTATTTTATTTTCAAACATCTGAAAGTGAGCAGGTGTAATCTGAATAAAGGGGAAAAGGCCATTCCTGGACATAGGATGAGACATTCCTACAGATTTACTAGAGAACCAGTTAGGATTTAAGTATAACTTTTGTATGACTGATGCCTTTAGTGAGAGGTCTAATGCTTTAATATTTAATCATTTCTGCCCTCCGAATGAATATTTGTTTTATAATAGGCCCTTTTAATTTTGTCTGGCTTGCCGTTCCAAATAAAATTGAATATTTTTTGTTCATATAATTTAAAAAGCAGGTCACTAGGTGTACGTAGTCAAAACGATAAGCAAATAGGTAAACTGTGGTATGACTAAAGAGTTAATCAGGGTGATTTTTACACAAATAGACAGGTATTTTCCTTTCCATGGTAGCAAGATCTTATCCATTTTTGCTAACTTTCTATAAAAATGTATTGGAGTGAGATCGTTTCTTTCTTTCGGGATTTGTTTACCAAGTATGTCCACATTCCCGCCAGACTATTTTATTGGTAAACTACACAGTAATGTAAAAGTTGCATTTTTTTGTGATCCAATACATTACTTATCATAATTTGTTTTTAATCCAGAGAGGTTAGCAAAAGTATCTAGATCCTCTATGAGGTCATGGAGGGATTCTAATTGTGGTTTTAAAAGAAAACATGAATCATCAGAGTACAATGACACCTTAGTTTTTAGGCCACGGATTTCTAATCCCTTAATATTACTGTTGGATTTAATTTTAACAGCTAACATTTCAATGGCAATAATAAATAGATATGCCGATAGTGGACAACCTTGTTTTACTCCTCTAGAGAGTTTAAAACTTTCTGATATGAAGCCATTATTTAATATTTTACAACTAGGGTTACTTTACATAACTTTAACCAATTTCATAAGAGATTCCCCATAATGTTTATATTTTAGGCATTTATATATAAACTCCAGTCGCACTTTATCAAAAGCCTTTTCAAAATCAGCTATGAAAACCAGGCCTGGTGTACCTGATATTTCATATTATTCTATTGTTTCCAGAACTTGTCTTATAGTATCTCCAATGTATAATCCATGTAAAAAACCTGTCTGATTAGGATGAATAATATCTGACAATACTTTTTTAATTCAATGCTCCAAGCATTTTGCTAGGATTTTTGCATCACAATGAAGTGTAAGAGGGTCTCCAATTATTTTAATGGACTGGATCTTTATATGTACCACTTGGGTCCTATTTCAGTAATAGTGATATCAGACCTTCTTGTTAAAACATGCTAATAATGATCCTCTGAGTATAGCTAAAAACGTTTGGTATACCTCCATTGGTATGCCATCCAGCCCTGGAGTTTGGTATACCTCCACTGGTATGTCTTCCAGCCCTGGAGTTTTTTATACCTCCACTGGTATGTCTTCCAGCCCTGGAGTTTGGTATACCTCCACTGGTATGCCATCCAGACCTGGAGTTTGGTATACCTCCACTGGTATGCCATCCATACCTGGAGTTCTCCCAGCCTTAAAGGGTTAAAAGGTATCAAGAAGTTCCTCCTCTGTAAATCGACCTTCACATGAGTCTTTCTGTACAGATGTTCATTTTACACTATTATTAGGGAAAAAAATCCATACAATTAGCAAAGGTTAGTGGAGATGGAGGAGCCTGAAATAGAAACATATTCTTAGAGCACTTTACTTCCTCTTTCAAAATATCATTTGGTGAATCATGCGTGACTCCATCATTTGTAACAAGTTTTAATACATTTTTTTGGTAGCATTTCTATATTGAAGATTGAAAAAGAATTTGGTGCATTTTTCCCCATATTCCATCCAGTTCGCTTTATTTTTATAATATATTACACTGGATCTTTCTTGAATAAGTTCCTCCATTTATTTTTGTTTTTCCTCTAACTTCAATTCCCTTTGTTAATATGGACTCTTCTGATCTTAATTGCTTTTGTTTTATAGATGAGTACTGAATTGCATGGCCTCTAAAGGCACATTTAAAAGTGTCCCATACAATAAGGGGATCTGCTGTACCTATGTTATGTCTGAAAAAGTCTGTTTAAAATTATTCTGTCCTAGTTTTAAACAATTTTTCATCTAGTAGGCTTTGATTAAATTTCCAATATCCTCACCAACGTGGAAATTCTGTAAGAGTAATATATATGCCAATTATGTGATGATCATTCTGTCCCCTATCGACACTTTTTAAACTTTTGGTGCCAGAGAGAATGACATAAGAAAGTAGTCAAGACAACTAGCTTGATTAAGCCTGCGCCATGTATATCTCACTAGGTCAGGATATTAAGCCTCCCCATGTACCTCTCACTAGGTCAGGGTATTAAACCTCCACATATATCTCACTAGGCCAGGGTATTAAACCTCCATATATATCTCACTAGGTCAGGGTATTAAACCTCCATATATATCTCACTAGGTCAGGATATTAAACCTCCTCCATGTATATCTCACTAGGTCAGGATATTAAACCTCCTCCATGTATATCTCACTAGGTCAGGGTATTAAACCTCCTCCATGTATATCTCACTAGGTCAGGGTATTAAACCTCCTCCATGTATATCTCACTAGGTCAGGATATTAAACCTCCTCCATGTATATCTCACTAGGTCAGGATATTAAACCTCCTCCATGTATATCTCACTAGGTCAGGATATTAAACCTCCATGTATATCTCACTAGGTCAGGGTATTAAACATCCTCCATGTATATCTCACTAGGTCAGGGTGTTAAACCTCCTCCATGTATATCTCACTAGGTCAGGATATTAAACCTCCTCCATGTATATCTCACTAGGTCAGGATATTAAACCTCCTCCATGTACATCTCACTAGGTCAGGATATTAAACCTCCTCCATGTATATCTCACTAGATCAGGATATTAAACCTCCATGTATATCTCACTAGGTCAGGGTATTAAACCTCCTCCATGTATATCTCACTAGGTCAGGATATTAAACCTCCATGTATATCTCACTAGGTCAGGATATTAAACCTCCATGTATATCTCACTAGGTCAGGGTATTTAAAACACAACACTCTTGACACCCATGAATACTGTGAGGTAGAACACCGTGAATACTGTGAGGTAGAACACCGTGAATACTGTGAGGTAGAACACCGTGAATACTGTGAGGTAGAACACCGTGAATACTGTGAGGTAGAACACCGAGAATACTGTGAGGTAGAACACCGAGAATACTGTGAGTTAGAACACCGAGAATACTGTGAGTTAGAACACTGTGAATACTGTGAGGTAGAACACCTAGAACACTGTGAGGTAGAAAATCGTGAATACTGTGAGGTAGAACACCTATACCACTGTGAGGTAGAACACTGTGAATACCTTGAGTTAGAACATCTAGAACACTGTGAGGTAGAACACCGTGAATACTGTGAGGTAGAACGCTGTGAACACTGTGTGGTAGAACACTGTGAGGTTGAACACCGTGAATACTGTGAGTTAGAACACTGTGAATGCTGTGAGGTAGAACACCTAGAACACTGTGAGGTAGAACACTGTGAACACTGACGTAGAACACCATGAACTCTGAGGTAGAACACCATGAATACTGTGAGGTCGAACAATGTGAGGTTGAACACCGCAAATACTGTGAGTTAGAACACCGTGAATGCTGTGAAGTAAAACACAGTGAACACTGTAAGGTAGAACACTGTGAATACTGTGAGGTAGAACACTGTGAATACTGTGAGGTAGAACACTGTGAATGCTGTGAAGTAAAACACCGTGAACACTGTGAGGTAGAACACCGTGAATACTGTGAGTTAGAACACTGTGAATGCTGTGAGGTAGAACACCTAGAACACTGTGAGGTAGAACACTGTGAACACTGACGTAGAACACCATGAACTCTGAGGTAGAACACCATGAATACTGTGAGGTCGAACAACGTGAGGTTGAACACCGCAAATACTGTGAGTTAGAACACCGTGAATGCTGTGAAGTAAAACACCGTGAACACTGTAAGGTAGAACACTGTGAATACTGTGAGGTAGAACACTGTGAATACTGTGAGGTAGAACACTGTGAATACTGTGAGGTAGAACACTGTGAACACTGACGTAGAACACCGTGAACTCTGAGGTAGAACACCATTAATACTGTGAGGTAGAACACTGTGAGGTAGAACACCATGAACACTGTGAGGTAGATAAATGCAATTGTGTTCATTGTTCGTAGCTAATGCCTGCCCCATCCATAACCATAACACTCACTGCCACCTAGGGGGACTCTGTTCACAACGTTGACATCAGCAAATTGCTCGCCCACACTACGCCATACACGCTGTCTATACCACTGTGAGGTAGAACACTGTGAATACCTTGAGTTAGAACATCTAGAACACTGTGAGGTAGAACACCGTGAATACTGTGAAGACCGGGATTAATCCGTGACGAGCACACTTCTCCAGTGTTCCAGTGGCCATCAAAGGTGAGCATTTGCCCATTGAAGTCTGTTATGATGCCGAACTGCAGTCATGTCAAGACCCTGGTGAGGACAATGAGCACGCAGATGAACTTCCCTGAGACGGTGTCTGACAGTTTGAGTAGAAATGTTTTGGTTGTGCAAACCCACATTTTCATCAGCTCTTCAGGTGGGTGGTCTCAGACGATCCCGCATGTGAAGAAGCCGGATTATTTTTTTAATTTGACCTTTATTTAACCAGGCAAGTCAGTTAAGAACAAATTCTTCTTTTCAATGACGGCCTAGGAACAGTGGGTTAACTGCCTTGTTCAGGGGCAGAACGACAGATTTGTACCCTGCAACCTTCCGGTTACTAGTCCAATGCTCTAACCACTAGGCTACCCTGCCGCCCCGGATGTGGAGGTCCTGAGCTGGCGCAGTTACAGGTACCACCTGCTGTTGTAGCTGTTGTGTTGACGGATCGACGTACTTCCAAGTTCTCGAAAACAACATGGTAGATAAATGAACATGCGATTCTCTGGCAACACCTCTGGTGGACATTCCTGCAGTCAGCATGCCAAATGCAAGCTCCCATCTGTAGTATTGTGTTGTGTTACAAAATTCCACATTTTAGAGAGGCCTTTTATTGTCCCCAGGACAATGTAATGTAATGATCATGCTGTTTAATCAGCTTCTTGATATGCCACACCTGTCAGGTGGACGTATTATTTTGGCAAAGGAGAAATGCTCACTAACAAGGAAGTGAACAAAATTATGCACCACATGTACGATAAATAATCTTTTTGTGCGAAAATGTATTTCAGCTCATGAAACATGGGACCAACACTTTACATGTTTTGTTTATATTTTTTGTTCATTATAGTTACCAAACTTTAGCACACCCAGAAGGATGAGAATTCCTCTAAGTGAGGCAGTTGGAGTCCGATTTTGTATACCAATGCTTGCTTTAAAAAAAAATATTATAATAATTAATTAAAATTAAAAATATTGTTCTGCTCAGCTAGATGTGAAGAATTGAAGGACTGAATTCGGGGTTTCCAGTGAGGCATGGTGTTCATTGGCCTTGTCAGGCTAGCGGGCAAACTCGCCATAGCTGTGTTTGGACACAGGTTGACCGACTGAAAGAGAAACAAAGCATTATCCCCAACACTTTTTCCTGTAAAGAAATTGAGTGATTTGGCTGTAGAAATGTCACCACTCTCAAATGAATTGACGGAGCTATGGATGCAAGGATAGACCATCCATGATTTCAACACGATAGTTTTGAGGCTATACAGTGTTTGTTTGCGTTAACTTTGTTTACATTCATTTGAGTAAAACTATTATTATTTATTTGTTCAGTTATGATGGGGTAAAAAGGTTGAAGTAGGCTTATGCCACGTGTTTTTAGATAGTTTATTTATTTAACCTTTATTTAACTAGTCAAGTCAGTTAATTAAGAACAAATTCTGATTTACAATGACGGGCTGAAGGATGTAATTTCTAAGTTATATCCTTCAAGAATCAATGGATAGATATGATTCATTTATAAGTCTAAAAATTGATGTAGCTACTACATAGTGCCCTTTTTTTCCAGTCCAAATGGCAGCCCTGCCACTTTTTATGCTATAAAACTGAGCTGTTGCAGATTGTACCAATGGAGATTGCAGCTCTGTCTGTAAAACTCACACCTCAGATGATTCAGTCATAACCATATGGTAACCTTTTAAGGAGAGGCTGTTTCACATCACACCCTGTCTGTTGGTCCTCTTCGAGGAATCTTTTCTCAGGTTCATCAGGTCTGAGAGAACATACAGAACACTTGATACACACACATGCTGTACGCACGCACACACACACACAATGTGTGTGAACACGAGGGGGGAACTCGCAGACATGTGGACAAGCACACAAATAAGAAAGGAATTCTGCAGCAACAGGAATTGTGAATTATAATGTGGATTATAATGTGGATTATAATGTGAATTGTAATGTGGATTATAGTTAATGGTCTGACTTTTTACGATTAAATTACAACCTTCAAATGCCAAAAACACTACAAGTTTTACTTGCCAAAGTTCTCTACAACAGGGTGATCAAATTAAGATTCTACGTCTGTACATACATGTACATACGCACGCACATGCACACGCGCACGCACACACACACACACACACACACACACACACACACACACACACACACACACACACACACACACACACACACACACACACACACAGAGAGACATCTGAGAGTACGTACAGAACACTTTTTTAATGAGCAAATATCACTTCACCATACACAGTCTGCATCCCAAGTCTCACCCTGTTACCTATAAAGTGCACTACTGTTGACCACGGCCCATAGTGCACAATATAGGGAATAGGTTGCCAATTGGGATGCCCACCAGAGTGACTCAGGCTTTCTGGGGGTGGAATACCTGACTCATCACAAACCAACACCAGTGGAAATGATCAACAACAACAATCATCACAAGCCAATAATCAACCTCCAACATCTCCCTCCTTAATAAACAACTACAGAATATTATGTCAAAATGACCCAGTGTCTAATAGAATACAATACAGTGTGTAGTGGATGTGCTGATGTATAACCCACCTTGGTAGTAAGCATTGTTGTGTGTTCTTCTTCACCTACTGTTGTTGATTGTTCTTCACGCACACACACACACACACACACACACTGTAAACTCTAGAGACTGAAGTGAGTAAAAATCCCAGGAGGGCAGCTGTTTCTGAGATGCTGGAATCACCATGTGTGGCATCAACAATCATACCACGGTCAAAGTTGCTTAGATTACGCATCTTGCCCATTCTAATGTTTGGTCGAATAACAACTAAAGCTCTCTACTCTATATACTCTATATATTGAGTTGCAGGCAGCCACATGATTCACTGTCTGAAGGAGCAGGCTATTTGCGTTAACACACAGGTGTACTTTAACAACCTCTTAAGGATTAGCCTCTTTTTTTTAAATGTTCTCCTAAAATGACAAACCCAAATCTAACTGCCTGTAGCTCAGGACCTGAAGCAAGAATATGCATATTCTTGGTACCATTTGAAAGTTAACACTTTGAAGTTTGTGGAAATGTGAATGTAATGTAGTAGAATATAACACTCTGGTAAAAGATAATACAAAGAAAAAAACAACCATTCTTTTGTATTTTTTTGTACCATCATCTTTGAAATGCAAGAGAAAGGCCATGATGTATTATTCCAGCCCAGCTGCTATTTAGATTTTTGCCAGGAGATGGCAGCAGTGTATGGGCAAAGTTTTCTATTGATCCAATGAACCATTGCGTTTCTGTTCAAAATGTTGTATCAAGACTGCCCAAATATGCCTAATATGTTTATTCATGTTCAAAACAGCTCATTCTTCTCAAATAATAGCATGGTATTCTTTCACTGTAATAGCTACTGTCAATTGGACAGATCAGTTAGATTGACAAGAATTTAAGCTTTCTGCCCATATCAGATATGTCTATGCCCTGGGAAATGTTCTTGTCAATTACAACCTCATGCTAATCGCATTAGCCTACTTTAGCTCAACCGGTGAGTGTATGCATGCAGGCCCTTGTAATTGCTTTCCATTACTGCCAACTCGTTACTGATGATTGATTTCACATTGTGGTACGAGTATATAGTGAAATGAGTGGTATCCACCTACAACAACATAGCGATAACATGGAGCCGGCTGGTGATCCAGGTCACAATAGACGTCAAGCAGTGGGAGGAGGAAGACGAGGAAGACGTGGTGGTCAAAGGAATGGCAGGAGACGAGCACCCTTTCTGAGAGGTGGTCGTGGGCCTCGTTTGAGAGGTGTGGGGGAACGTGGTAGAGGACAAGGCCACGGACCAAGCACCACTTCTGAGAGGTGGTCGTGGGCCTCGTTTGAGAGGTGTAGGGGGAACGTGGTAGAGGACAAGGCCACGGACCAAGCACCCCTTCTGAGAGGTGGTCGTGGGCCTCGTTTGAGAGGTGTAGGGGGAACGTGGTAGAGGACAAGGCCACGGACCGAGCACCCCTTCTGAGAGGTGGTCGTGGGCCTCGTTTGAGAGGTGTGGGGGAACGTGGTAGAGGACAAGCACCCCTTCTGAGAGGTGGTCGTGGGCCTCGTTTGAGAGGTGTAGGGGGAAACGTGGTAGAGGACAAGGCCACGGACCAAGCACCCCTTCTGAGAGGTGGTCGTGGGCCTCGTTTGAGAGGTATGGGGGAACGTGGTAGAGGACAAGGCCACGGACCAAGACCGCGGCAGCAACAGCAAAGAGTGTCCAATCAAATCCGAGAAACAAATGACTGAGGCAGCTACAATGATTCAACCAAACCTCAGAAGATCAATCGTTGCCTCAATCATCAGAACTTTCCCGCAATGAGAACCAGTAAGTCTTCAGCATGCACTAAACATTAGGCTACTCTCAACTGTCAAATGACTTTATATTGCATGCCAATGTGTACCACAGAGTAGGTGATGTGACTAAATGTGTTCTTACTGTAATTTTCCCAGCAGAATTGAGACTAGGCCAAATAAGGGAGGCAGAGGCAAAATTCTGACTGACCAACAAGAGCGGGCTCTGGTCAATTTGGTTCGGGCCAGAAACATCTTGGACAATGATGACATGTTCAACAATGTGGAAGCTAGAAGTTTGTATTCTATTGCACGCTGAAAGGGCACCAGGTGTCTCTAAAACAGCTATACCGTGTGCCTTCTGAAAGAAATGCAGACAGAGTGAAGCAACTGAGGACTAAGTATGTTCAGGTATGTTCCGTTTCAAGAGGCTAGTTTTGAAAAATTCCCCATAAATTCTACATCATTGTAATCAGTAATTATCTTTCCAAAATGTATTTTTAGAGGTGATGGAGCTGGATGCTGACAAAAAAACATCACAAATTCCTCTTTTTTGGATGAGGCAGGCTTCAACCTGGCCAAGACAAGGAGGAGAGGTCGGAAGTTCATTGGCCAGCGGGCAACCATCCAAGTACCTGGACAACAAGGGGCCAACCTCACCATGTGTGTGGCTAAATCGGAAGAAGGTATGGTGGGAAGCAGACCTCGTATTAGATCATACAGTGCCTTACACATGGTGATGTTTGGGATGGGATGAAAAACATGCCACCGCCATGCTTCACTGTGGGGATGGTGTTCTCCTGGGTGATGAGAGGTGTTGGATTTGCGCCAGACATAGCATTTTCCTTGGTGGCAAAAAAAGCTAAATGTTTGTCTCATCTGACCAGAGTACCTTCTTCCATATGTTTGGTGAGTCTCTCATATGCCT
>NC_092158.1:4548538-4558538 GCF_045791955.1 Oncorhynchus clarkii lewisi | reverse complement strand
GTTCTGTTGTGCTGGGTTGGGGTTCTGTTGTGAGTGTGATGTGGTTCTGTTGTGCAGGGTTGGGGTTCTGTTGTGCTGGGTTGGGGTTCTGTTGTGAGTGTGATGGGGTTCTGTTGTGAGTGTGATGTGGTTCTGTTGTGCTGGGTTGAGGTTCTGTTGTGCTGGGTTGGGGTTCTGTTATGAGTGGGTTGTGGTTATGTTGTGAGTGGATTGTGGTTCTGTTGTGAGTGGATTGTGGTTCTGTTGTGCTGGGTTGTGGTTCTGTTGTTCTGGGTTGTGTGTGTGTGTGTGTGTGTGGTGTGGTGTGGTGTGTGTGTGTGTGTGTGTCTCCAGTCTATTGTAGCTGAGGTATTACTAAGGGTGGGAGCTGTGTGTCCTGTGTGTGTCCTGTGTGTGATGAACACAATCAGTGATGATGTTTTCATCTGATTGTCACTTCAGAAAGTAGGCTACCTGCTAACGTTCATCCACTCCAAAATAATTCCAGCATCCTAACATCCTAACATCCTAACATCCTAACACCCTAACACACTAACACCGTAACACCCTTAACACCGTAACACCCTAACACCCTAACACCCTAACACCGTAACACCGTAACACCCTAACACCGTAACACCCTAACACCAGCTACAAAAAAACAAATGTTGTAATTGAGCCTTCGCTCTTGTAGCCTGAAATTTGAAATAAATAAATAAATAAGTCAGGACACTTGAAAAGGGGGCAACACAGCCGTGTCTGTCCTGGGCTGAATGGCGGTCAGAACTGTGAGAGCCCAGTTGATACATTGTTAGACGTTCACTGAAGAGCTGGACTCAGTTGAAACAAAACAGTTGAAACCATGTTGGAAGTTCACTAACTAACGTCTCCTTCAGGGGAACTAACGTCTCCTTCAAGGGAACTAACGTCTCCATTCAGGGGAACTAACGTCTCCATTGAGGGGAACTAACGTCTCTATTCAGGGGAACTAACGTCTCCATTCAGGGGAACTAACGTCTCCATTCAGGGGAACTAACGTCTCTATTCAGGGGAACTAACGTCTCTATTCAGGGGAACTAACGTCTCCTTCAGGGGAACTAACGTCTCCTTCAGGGGAACTAACGTCTCTATTCAGGGAAACTAACGTCTCCATTCAGGGGAACTAACGTCTCCTTCAAGGGAACTAACGTCTCCATTCAGGGGAACTAACGTCTCCTTCAGGGGAACTAACGTCTCTATTCAGGGGAACTAACGTCTCCTTCAGGGGAACTAACGTCTCCTTCAAGGGAACTAACGTCTACATTCAGGGGAACTAACGTCTCCATTCAGGGGAACTAACGTCTCTATTCAGGGGAACTAACGTCTCCATTCAGGGGAACTAACGTCTCCATTCAGGGGAACTAACGTCTCTATTCAGGGGAACTAACGTCTCTATTCAGGGGAACTAACGTCTCCTTCAGGGGAACTAACGTCTCTATTCAGGGGAACTAACGTCTCCATTCAGGGGAACTAACGTCTCTATTCAGGGGAACTAACGTCTCAATTCAGGGGAACTAACGTCTCCTTCAGGGGAACTAACGTCTCTATTCAGGGGAACTAACGTCTCCTTCAGGGGAACTAACGTCTCCTTCAAGGGAACTAACGTCTCCATTCAGGGGAACTAACGTCTCCATTCAGGGGAACTAACGTCTCTATTCAGGGGAACTAACGTCTCCATTCAGGGGAACTAACGTCTCCATTCAGGGGAACTAACGTCTCTATTCAGGGGAACTAACGTCTCTATTCAGGGGAACTAACGTCTCCTTCAGGGGAACTAACGTCTCTATTCAGGGGAACTAACGTCTCCATTCAGGGGAACTAACGTCTCCATTCAGGGGAACTAACGTCTCTATTCAGGGGAACTAACGTCTCTATTCAGGGGAACTAACGTCTCCTTCAGGGGAACTAACGTCTCTATTCAGGGGAACTAACGTCTCTTTCAGGGGAACTAACGTCTCTATTCAGGGGAACTAACGTCTCCATTCAGGGGAACTAACGTCTCCTTCAGGGGAACTAACGTCTCTATTCAGGGGAACTAACGTCTCCATTCAGGGGAACTAACGTCTCCATTCAGGGGAACTAACGTCTCTATTCAGGGGAACTAACGTCTCCTTCAGGGGAACTAACTTCTCTATTCAGGGGAACTAACGTCTCCTTCAGGGGAACTAACGTCTCCTTCAAGGGAACTAACGTCTCCATTCAGGGGAACTAACGTCTCCATTCTGGGGAACTAACGTCTCTATTCAGGGGAACTAACGTCTCCATTCAGGGGAACTAACGTCTCCATTCAGGGGAACTAATGTCTCTATTCAGGGGAACTAACGTCTCTATTCAGGGGAACTAACGTCTCCTTCAAGGGAACTAACGTCTCTATTCAGGGGAACTAACGTCTCTTTCAGGGGAACTAACGTCTCCATTCAGGGGAACTAACGTCTCTATTCAGGGAAACTTACGTCTCCTTCAGGGGAACTAACGTCTCTATTCAGGGGAACTAACGTCTCTATTCAGGGGAACTAACGTCTCCTTCAAGGGAACTAACGTCTCCATTCAGGGCAACTAACGTCTCCATTCAGGGGAACTAACGTCTCTATTCAGGGGAACTAACGTCTCCATTCAGGGGAACTAACGTCTCCATTCAGGGGAACTAACGTCTCTATTCAGGGGAACTAACGTCTCTATTCAGGGGAACTAACGTCTCCTTCAGGGGAACTAACGTCTCTATTCAGGGGAACTAACGTCTCCATTCAGGGGAACTAACGTCTCCATTCAGGGGAACTAACGTCTCTATTCAGGGGAACTAACGTCTCCATTCAGGGGAACTAACGTCTCTATTCAGGGGAACTAACGTCTCCATTCAGGGGAACTAACGTCTCCATTCAGGGGAACTAACGTCTCCATTCAGGGAACTAACGTCTCCATTCAGGGGAACTAACGTCTCCATTCAGGGGAACTAACGTCTCTATTCAGGGTAACTAACTTATCCATTCAGGGGAACTAACTTCTCCTTCAGGGGAACTAACGTCTCTATTCAGGGGAACTAACGTCTCCATTCAGGGGAACTAACGTCTCCATTCAGGGGAACTAACGTCTCTATTCAGGGGAACTAACGTCTCCTTTCAGGGGAACTAACATCTCCTTCAGGGGAACCCCCGTTCCCCACCATAACACTGGTTGCAGCACTTTTGTAACAGCCATTCACAGCATTTTATTATAAGTGATGACATCAAACGAAGTAAAACATTGTGATAAATGTTATCCACAACGTTTCTCTCACACAAGGAAACAAGAACTCAGACCGTGCACATCAAATGTAGTTGTTTTGAAAGCAGTTGATAATAATTAGTCATTTATTTGAAATGTAAAATGCAGACTGAATGTAGTCTTAAGAGTGTTCAGTAATTATCACTGGGCTGTGTTAAATCAATACTGTAAATATTCAAATTAACTGTCATCTAAATACGTTGTTTGCTGACGTGTTTCCACGTGACTCAGAATGTTACCAAGCTGTTTCCTGTTGTTTAGTTCACAATGATTTAATAGTGCTTCATAGGGAGAGTGACGCACACACACACACAAACCCACACGCACGCGCGCACGCACGCACGCACGCACGCACGCACGCACACACACACACACACACACACACACACACACACGACTCAACGTGTGTCTGTCAGAAGAACCTTGTTACAGGCTGATTATATGCCTGACTTCGTTCCATGTCCAAAATGAACATTGATTTAAACCTTGTTAGGTCTCTGCTTCTCAGCCAGTCAGTCTGGTTATTGCTACCTCATCTAGCTGAATGTTCCATTTAATGAGCAAGGACACTAGGATAACCCTGTCTTGTACTGTCTGGTAAAGCTGTGATAATTGGCTAAATGCTGTCTGGTAAAGCTGTGATAATTGGCTAAATGCTGTCTGGTAAAGCTGTGATAATTGGCTAAATGCTGTCTGGTAAAGCTGTGATAATTGGCTAAATGCTGTCTGGTAATCTGGTAAAGCTGTGATAATTGGCTAAATGCTGTCTGGTAAAGCTGTGATAATTGGCTAAATGCTGTCTGGTAAAGCTGTGATAATTGGCTAAATGCTGTCTGGTAGAGCTGTGATAATTGGCTAAATGCTGTCTGGTAAAGCTGGGATAATTGGCTAAATGCTGTCTGGTAAGCTGTGATAATTGGCTAAATGCTGTCTGGTAAAGCTGTGATAATTGGCTAAATACTGTCTGGTAAGGTGTGATAATTGGCTAAATGCTGTCTGGTAAAGCTGTGATAATTGGCTAAATGCTGTCTGGTAAAGCTGTGATAATTGGTTAAATGCTGTCTGGTAAAGCTGTGATAGTTGGACAAATTCTGTCTGAAACATTAATGTGTTGAAAATTCCAGAATGTTTGCATTGTCCAATTACACACAACTCTGATGCACACACTTACCCCACCAGATATGCCACCAGGGGTCTTTTCACAGTCCCCAAATCCAGAACAAATTCAAGAAAGCGTACAGTAATATACAGTGCTATTATCCCATGGAACTCTGTAGAATCTCATATTGCTCAAATAAACAGCAAACCCGTTTTAAACACAAATACAAATCAACACCTCACGACACCTCACAACACCTCACCTCACAACACCTCACAACACCTCACCTCACAATACCTCACGACACCTCACCTCAAAACACCTCACAACACCTCACAACACCTCACAACACCTCACCTCACAACACCTCACAACACCTCACCTCACAATACCTCACGACACCTCACCTCAAAACACCTCACAATACCTCACCTCACAATACCTCACAACACCTCACCTCACAACACCTCACAACACCTCACCTCACAACACCTCACAACACCTCACAACACCTCACAACACCTCACCTCACAATACCTCATAATACCTCACAACACCTCACCTCACAATACCTCACAACACCTCACCTCACAATACCTCACAACACCTCACAACACCTCACCTCACAATACCTCACAACACCTCACAACACCTCACCTCACAATACCTCACAACACCTCACCTCACAATACCTCACAACACCTCACAACACCTCACCTCACAATACCTCAAAACACCTCACAACACCTCACAACACCTCACAACACCTCACAACACCTCACCTCACAATACCTCACAACACCTCACAACACCTCACCTCACAATACCTCACAACACCTCACAACACCTCACCTCACCTCACCTCACAACACTTCAACTCACAACACCTCACAACACCTCACCTCACTTCACCTCACAACACCTCACAACACCTCACCTCACAACACCTCACAACACCTCACCTCACAACACCTCAAAAAACCTCACAATACCTCACTTCACAACACTTCACTTCACAACACTTCACCTCATGTTACTTCACCTCCCAACACCTCACCTCACAACACCTCAAAATACCTCACCTCACAACACCTCACAACACCTCACAACACCTCACCTCACAACACCTCACCTCACCTCACAACACCTCACAACACCTCACAACACCTCACCTCACAACACCTCACCTCACAACACCTCAAAAAACCTCACAATACCTCACTTAACAACACTTCACTTCACAACACCTCACCTCACAATACCTCACAACACCTCACAACACCTCACCTCACAATACCTCACAACACCTCACAACACCTCACCTCACAATACCTCACAACACCTCACAACACCTCACAACACCTCACCTCACAATACCTCACAACACCTCACAACACCTCACCTCACAATACCTCACAACACCTCACAACACCTCACCTCACAACACTTCAACTCACAACACCTCACAACACCTCACCTCACTTCACCTCACAACACCTCACAACACCTCACCTCACAACACCTCACAACACCTCACCTCACAACACCTCACCTCACAACACCTCAAAAAACCTCACAATACCTCACTTAACAACACTTCACTTCACAACACTTCACCTCATGTTACTTCACCTCCCAACACCTCACCTCACAACACCTCAAAATACCTCACCTCACAACACCTCACAACACCTCACCTCACAACACCTCACCTCACCTCACAACACCTCACAACACCTCACAACACCTCACAACACCTCACCTCAAAACACCTCAAAAAACCTCACAATACCTCACTTAACAACACTTCACTTCACAACACTTCACCTCACGTTACTTCACCTCCCAACACCTCACCTCACAACACCTCAAAATACCTCACCTCACAACACCTCACAACACCTCACCTCACCTCACAACACCTCACAACACCTCACAACACCTCACCTCACAATAACTCACAACACCTCACCTCACCTCACACACTTCACCTCACAACACCTCACAACACCTCACAACACCTCACCTCACAACATCTCACAACACCTCACCTCAACTCACCTCACAATACCTCACAACACCTCACAATACCTCACAATACCTCACCTCACAACACCTCACAACCTCTCACAACACCTCACCTCACCTCAACACCTCACAACACTTCACCTCAAAACACCTCACAACACCTCACAACACCTCACAATACCTCACCTCACAACACCTCACAACACCTCACCTCACAACACCTCACAACACCTCACCTCACCTCACCTCACAACACCTCACCTCACAACACCTCACCTCACCTCACATCACCTCACCTCACAACACCTCACCTCAACACCTCACCGCACAACACCTCACATCACAACACCTCACCCACAACACCTCACCTCACAACACCTCACCTCACAACACCTCACCTCACCTAACCTCACAACACCGCACCTCACAACACCTCACAACACCTCACCTCACAACACCTCACCTCACAACACCTCACAATTTCTCACAACACCTCGCCTCACAACACCTCACAACACCTCACCTCACAACACCTCACAACACCTCACCTCACAACACCTCACCTCACAATACCTCACCTCACAACACCTCACAACACCTCACCTCACAACACCTCACCTCACAACACCTCACCTCACAACACCTCACAACACCTCACCTCACAACACCTCACAACACCTCACCTCACAACACCTCAACTCACAACACCTCACAACACCTCACCTCACAACACCTCACAACTCCTCACAATACCTTACCTCACAAAACCTCACAACACCTCACCTCACAACACCTCACAATACCTCACCTCACCTCACCACACCTCACCTCACAACACCTCACAACACCTCACCTCACAACACCTCACAACACCTCACAATACCTCACCTCACAACACCTCACAACACCTCACCTCACAACACCTCACAACACCTCACCTCACCTCACCTCACAACACCTCACCTCACAACACCTCACCTCACAACACCTCACAACACCTCACCTCACAACACCTCACCTCACAACACCTCACCTCACAACACCTCACAACACCTCACCTCACAACACCTCACAACACCTCACCTCACAACACCTCAACTCACAACACCTCACAACACCTCACCTCACAACACCTCACAACTCCTCACAATACCTTACCTCACAAAACCTCACAACACCTCACCTCACAACACCTCACAATACCTCACCTCACCTCACAACACCTCACCTCACAACACCTCACAACACCTCACCTCACAACACCTCACAACACCTCACAATACCTCACCTCACAACACCTCACAACACCTCACCTCACAACACCTCACAACACCTCACCTCACCTCACCTCACAACACCTCACCTCACAACATCTCACCTCACAACACCTCACCTCACAACACCTCACCTCACAACACCTCACCTCACAACACCTCACAACACCTCACCTCACAACACCTCACAACACCTCACCTCACCTCACCTCACAACACCTCACCTCACAACACCTCACCTCACCTCACATCACCTCACCTCACAACACCTCACCTCAACACCTCACCGCACAACACCTCACATCACAACACCTCACCCACAACACCTCACCTCACAACACCTCACCTCACAACACCTCACCTCACCTAACCTCACAACACCGCACCTCACAACACCTCACAACACCTCACCTCACAACACCTCACCTCACAACACCTCACAATTTCTCACAACACCTCGCCTCACAACACCTCACAACACCTCACCTCACAACACCTCACAACACCTCACCTCACAACACCTCACCTCACAATACCTCACCTCACAACACCTCACAACACCTCACCTCACTTCACCTCACAACACCTCACAACACCTCACCTCACAACACCTCACAACACCTCACCTCACAACACCTCACCTCACAACACCTCAAAAAACCTCACAATACCTCACTTCACAACACTTCACTTCACAACACTTCACCTCATGTTACTTCACCTCCCAACACCTCACCTCACAACACCTCAAAATACCTCACCTCACAACACCTCACAACACCTCACAACACCTCACCTCACAACACCTCACCTCACCTCACAACACCTCACAACACCTCACAACACCTCACCTCACAACACCTCACCTCACAACACCTCAAAAAACCTCACAATACCTCACTTAACAACACTTCACTTCACAACACCTCACCTCACAATACCTCACAACACCTCACAACACCTCACCTCACAATACCTCACAACACCTCACAACACCTCACCTCACAAAACCTCACAACACCTCACAACACCTCACAACACCTCACCTCACAATACCTCACAACACCTCACAACACCTCACCTCACAATACCTCACAACACCTCACAACACCTCACCTCACCTCACAACACTTCAACTCACAACACCTCACAACACCTCACCTCACTTCACCTCACAACACCTCACAACACCTCACCTCACAACACCTCACAACACCTCACCTCACAACACCTCACCTCACAACACCTCAAAAAACCTCACAATACCTCACTTAACAACACTTCACTTCACAACACTTCACCTCATGTTACTTCACCTCCCAACACCTCACCTCACAACACCTCAAAATACCTCACCTCACAACACCTCACAACACCTCACCTCACAACACCTCACCTCACCTCACAACACCTCACAACACCTCACAACACCTCACAACACCTCACCTCAAAACACCTCAAAAAACCTCACAATACCTCACTTAACAACACTTCACTTCACAACACTTCACCTCACGTTACTTCACCTCCCAACACCTCACCTCACAACACCTCAAAATACCTCACCTCACAACACCTCACAACACCTCACCTCACCTCACAACACCTCACAACACCTCACAACACCTCACCTCACAATAACTCACAACACCTCACCTCACCTCACACACTTCACCTCACAACACCTCACAACACCTCACAACACCTCACCTCACAACATCTCACAACACCTCACCTCAACTCACCTCACAATACCTCACAACACCTCACAATACCTCACAATACCTCACCTCACAACACCTCACAACCTCTCACAACACCTCACCTCACCTCAACACCTCACAACACTTCACCTCAAAACACCTCACAACACCTCACAACACCTCACAATACCTCACCTCACAACACCTCACAACACCTCACCTCACAACACCTCACAACACCTCACCTCACCTCACCTCACAACACCTCACCTCACAACACCTCACCTCACCTCACATCACCTCACCTCACAACACCTCACCTCAACACCTCACCGCACAACACCTCACATCACAACACCTCACCCACAACACCTCACCTCACAACACCTCACCTCACAACACCTCACCTCACCTAACCTCACAACACCGCACCTCACAACACCTCACAACACCTCACCTCACAACACCTCACCTCACAACACCTCACAATTTCTCACAACACCTCGCCTCACAACACCTCACAACACCTCACCTCACAACACCTCACAACACCTCACCTCACAACACCTCACCTCACAATACCTCACCTCACAACACCTCACAACACCTCACCTCAC